>NC_134691.1:92352461-92529961 GCF_050947455.1 Rhinoderma darwinii
TTTTTGGAACATAACAAAAATCTTTATTTATTGATTTTTTACTTTTTTTATTAGTCCCCCTAGGAGATTTGAAGCAGCGATCGTTGGATCGCTTGCATGATATACTGTAATACTAATGTATTGCAGTATATCGTGATTCTGACAGTCTCCTTTGAAGCCCTTCCGGAGGCAGAGCTTCAATGGAGTACAAAGATGGCGGACCTGGGGGCTTTTGTTCGGCCCCCAGGCTGCCATAGCAACAGTTGTAACCGGCCGATCGTGCCGTGGGGGGGCGCCATTGCATGTCTGAGGGGGCGCCCCCCTGATTCTAACACTTTAAATGCCGCGGTCACGATTGAACTTTGATTCCGCTCATTGCAGGGAGGTGTCAGCTGTGTGTAACAGCCGTCACCCGCTGTGTATGGAGCGAGCTCAGCCCGTGAGCTCGCTCCATACTTCCCCCTAACCCTCATGGCGTACAGTTACATGATTTTGCGTGAAGGGGTTAAAAGTAGTAAAATATTTAAAAAAAACTATATAAATTTGGTATCACCGTAATTGCATTCAGCCACAGAATAAAGTTAAGTTGTCGTTTTTTACCGCATGGTGAAAGCCGTAAAGACAAAACCCAAAAAATAATGGAGTATTTTACAATTTCAGCCTTTAAATGCTACCAATAGAAACTACAACTCCTCCTGCAAAAAATAAGCCCTCACACCAGTCTATTGACGGAAAAAAAAAAGTTATGGCTTTTGGAAGGTGGTGAGGAAAAAATGAAAATGAAAAATTGCTGCGGCGTGATGGGGTTAAGGGAGGAATTGCTGGGATTTTTTATTTTTTTTTACATTTATTTATTTTCTAAATGTAATGTTCTTGCAATGCCTTCTTTGAGAGATCGAATTACAAAGTATTTTTAAAAATGTTCCCATTACATGTATTGCAACCCAATAAATTTAGAAGTGTGTTTTATGTAATACACAAGTCTTAGTCAAACTCACCTGCTGCATGTCTGAACTAACCCCAAGATTGCCAAGGTCCATTCTTAAAATTAAAGATAAAGGTACTGGTCTTTTTTTCACAATAGTCATACTAGAACAGTGTGCTTTATTCGCCGTACCCTCCATAGGATTTATCATAATCCTTTGACAGAAATGTGTGTTTATAATGACTGTTGCATTCTGGTTCGGGGGATTAAGTTTTTGCCTGGAAAAAAGAAAGAGAGATTATATGATTTATTTTTAATCTAGAGCTAAATAAACATTGTAACATGGATTAATAACGATTGTAATATGGCCCTTTGGGGAAAAGCCTACAGTTTTGGCTTAGCATCTACAGAGCACATAATAGAACATGGGTTTTCTCCATAAACTACACTCTATGTATTCTTACAGTATGCAAAAGCAACCGCTTTTTCCAATTTCCATGTAAAATACAGTACATCATGAATCAATCTAGTTGGTTGGATGCAATATTTAAAAAATTGTTGGCACCACGCTAGATATTAATGGCATAAAAAAATAAAGTACAAGGTAGCGCCATAATGGATGCCTACGAAACTTAGCAGAAAGAGAAAATGGACATCCAAATAACAAAGAACTAATGAGTAATTTTACAAGTAAATCTTTTATTGAAAAAAGACCATACATTAAAAAAAATTAAAAAAGGATAGGTAACAAAGGATGCGTCAAAATAGGGCGAGTCCCTACCCCCTCCCCCTCGTGGTGTGACCACAATATACATGGAAAAATGCAACAATACTCTTCAATATAAATACATCAAAAATAAGACGTGCAGTACAAGTGTGAAACAAATCAAGGATACAAAGTTAATGATCTGTATTACGTGTCCAAAGAATCAGGCAAATAAAGTGCAATAAAAAAAAGAGCGATCATGAATGATCCTGGATAAATATGAACACCAATATACATGAATCAAAAATATATATATAAAAATGATTGATTACTCACCGGTAATCGTTTTTCATGAACCTATGACAGCACCCCTCTTGGAGAGACATCCCATTTGCTTGACAGGAAGCCAGATGATATATATATATATATATATATATATATATATATATATATATATATATATAAAAATGGACACACCTCTCCACACACCCAGTCTTTAGTGAAATCACCTCACACCTCCATAATATTTACAAAGAGAATCCCCTGGATTTTAATGTTTGATAACTCCCCTCATTATTAGAACTATATACGCTTCAAGAAAAGGGAGGGTAACAGAGGGGTGCTGTCATGGGTTCCTGAAAAACTGAAATCAATCTTTTACCCTTTCACCTATGACAGCATCCCTGGAGAAGTACAATAGTAGTCAATAATTAGGATGGGACCACAGCTTGTAGTACCGTTCTACCAAAGGCCAAATCATAGGCTGTATGCAGCTGTAAATTGGTAATGCTTAAGGCTGGGTTCACACGACCTATTTTCAGACGTAAACGAGGCGTATTATGCCTCGTTTTACGTCCGAAAATAGGGCTGCAATACGTCGGCAAACATCTGCCCATTCATTTAAATGGGTTTGCCGACGTACTGTGCAGACAACCTGTAATTTACGCGTCGTCGTTTGACAGCTGTCAAACGACGACGCGTAAATGGACTGCCTCGGCAAAGAAGTGCAGGGCACTTCTTTGCCACGTAATTTGAGCTGTTCTTCATTGAACTCAATGAAGCACAGCTCAAGATTTACAAGCGTCTCAGACGCCTCGCAAAATGCGAGGAGGAGCATTTACGTGTGAAACGAGGCAGCTGTTTTCTCTTGAAAACAGTCTGTCTTTTCACACGTAAATGACAGCTAGCGTGTGAACATACCCTAAAGAGGCTCTATCACCAGATTATAAATTCCATATCTCCTACATAATCTGATCGGCGCTGTAATGTAGATCACAACAGTTGTTTTTATTTTGAAAAATGATAATTTTTGACCAATTTATACACAATTTTAGATTTATGCTAATTAGTTTCTTAATAGACAACTGGGCGTGTTTTTACTTTTTACCAAGTGGGCGTTGTAAAGAAGTGTATGACGCTGACCAATCAGTGACTAATCAGTGTCATACACTTCCCATTGTTCCATCCCAGCTTCTTTCACTGCACAATCACACTGTGCTGTGGATCATGCTGGGCTGGAACAATGAGAAGTGTATGAGGCTGATTGGCCACTGAATGGTCAGCGTCATACACTTCTTTACAACAGCCACTTGGTCAAAAGTAAAAACACGCCCAGTTGGTCTTTAAGAAACTAATCTAAAATTGCTCATAACTTTTTTTCAAAATAAAAACCACTGCTGTTATCTACATTACAGCGCCGATAAGATTATGTAGGAGATAGGACACTTATAATGTGGTGGCAGAGAGGGCCTGTATTTACTTACTCTACGTACTGACGTAATGGATAACAAAAACATCATCTTGAGCGTCAGCATTTTTAGGGTTATAGCGTCTAGTGGTTCGAATGGTGAGTTTGTCATTGCCCGGAGAACAGTATTTAAGTCGCATGGGAAAACGGAGGACCTAACCTGGGGTTTAAGTCTAGAGGAGGCTGCCAGGAATCTCCTGACCCAGGGGTGTTCCGCCAATCTGAAATAAAAAAAGGAACTTAATGCGGAAATCTGAACTTTTAAAGGTATTTGGTTGAGGTTTTTATTTAATGCTGCCTGGAGTAAATCTAATATTAAGTGGATATCTGGTTTGGCTAGTGGATCTATGTTTATTCTTGCAAAGTTTATAAATGCCTTCCAGGCTCTCAGATTTATCTCTGAGGTAACCTGTTTTCTGCTTGCTAGTAGAGTGGAACTTACAGACTCTGAGAACCCTCTCTGTCTAAGGATTACCCTTATAGTTTCCAGGCTGTCAGATGAAGTCTTTGTATTTCTGGGTGCATTACTGGGCCCTGGTACAGGAGTTCTGGTTTGGTCGGGAGAATCCAAGGCTGATCCGAGGACATTCTTCTTAACCATGTGAACAAGGGTCTCTTCGGCCAGAAGGGGGCCATTCGTATTATTGAGGCCCTGTCTTCCCTAATTTTTCTTATCACTCTTGGAAGAAAACATAGGGGGGAAAGGCATAACACCTTTCCGGACTCCAACACCGGGCAAATGCGTCTATTGCTGGTGGTTAGTCTGTGGGATTTAGGGAGAAGAATCTTTTTAATCTTCCTGTTTTCCCTGGATGCAAACAGGCCTATTGAGGGAACACCCCATTTGTGAAAAATTCTCTGAAATATTTCTGCCTTCAGAAACCATTCTGACTGGCGTAACTTCTTCCTGATTAGGAAGTCTGCCACCGGGTTATCCTTTCCCTTCAGGTGGCTAGCTGAGATGGTCAACAGATGGTGTTCTGCCAGAGAAAATATCTGAGAAGATAAATAAATGCCACGGTCGTCATGTTGTCTGAATAGATTTTTATATTCTGACCCGATATTGCTGGTATAGAGTTTTTCATGGCCTGAAAAACTGCTGCCAGTTCTCTGAAGTTGGAGGACCTTTGTGCAGTCTGGTGGTCCCACTGACCCTGGAGAAAAAAGGAGTCGTAGTGTGCTCCCCAACCCCAAGGACTTGCATCTGTGGTTACGTTGAGCGTAGAGGTTGCTACCCATGGAATGCCCCTCCTGAGCTGTTTAACCACCAACTGGGAGACAGCCTGGCTGCGGATGAAATGTGGAGGGATTGATCTAGAGAGAGACTGTTCTTGTCCCACTGTTCTAGAATGTCCCATTGTAGAGCCCTGGACCTGAACTGAGCCCATAATACTGCTGTAGTGCATGATGTCAAGAGGCCCAGAACTGACATAGCTTTCCTGAAAGATGTTGTATGGTCTAAATATAGTTCTGAGACTGTCTGTCTATTAGGGGATTGATCTTTTGTTCTACAAGAAAGGACATCTGCCTGGAGGAGTCTAGAAGTATCCCTAGAAAGACAAATTTGTTTGAGGGGATCAAGTTTGACTTTTTTAGATTTATGTTCCATCCCAATTTTAACAGGATAGAACAAATTATTTCTATCTGTTGTATCACGAGTCTGAGTTGTTTCTGCCATTATTAGGAAATCGTCCAGGTAGGGGATCAAGAGGATATCTCTCGTCCTGATACATGACCCCATTTCCCTTATTTTTCCTAGGGAACTTTGAGGCCTTGAAATCCTGTCCCATTGGGTTAGGTTTTTATAAAAACGTATGGGGCAGAAGGAATCAGTTGTTTTTCCTTGTATAGGAAACCCCTTATTTAGATAAGATGATTTTTCTAATAAGTCATCTAGCGGGGGCCCAAATAGAAATTCTCCACAGCAGGGAATGGAACATAGTTTCCCTTTTGATCCAGTGTCCCCTTTCCAGGATTTTAGCCAGATAGCCCTTCTAGCAGAGTTTGAGGGGGCTGATGATCTGGCAGAAAGGCGCACAGAATCTACAGAGGCGTCGGCCAGAAAGTCTGCTGTCTTAGATAATACTGGAAGGGAGGAGAGGATCTGATCCCCAGAAGTTTTGTCTCTAATGTGAAGCTCTAATTGTGTTAGCCAAATTTTTAGAGACGTAGCCACAAGTGGCTGCAATGCCTGGCTTAAAAGCCCCTGTAGAAGTTTCCCAGGTTCTTTTGAGGTAGTAATTTGCCTTCCTATCCATGGGGTCGGATAAAGAACCTAGATCCTCAAAGGGAAAAGCATTCTTTCTAGGGATCTTTGCAACTGGGGCGTCAAGTCTAGGGGTACTATCCCAAAACCTGCAGACCTCTTCTTCAAATGGATATTTCCTTTTTAGGATACCAATTTTCCTATCTGGGTTTTTCCATTCCCTTTTCATGAGACCTGTTCTTATGTATGGGAAAGGTTCTCTGTTTTCTAGTCCCCAAGCCTTCAAACATTACGTCCTGAACAGAACGGGGTAGCTTGCGCTCCTCAAGATTCATAGTTGCTCTTACTGTTTTAAAGAAGCTGATCTATACCTTCTGCTAGAAACAGATTTCCCCCCCCCTCTATCCTCATCAGAGGAACTATCCGAAGAACTTAGCTCTCCTTCTTCTAACTGAAAATCGTCTTCAGCAGAAGAATCGGATAAGTTCATCTGACTGGAAGTGGATGGTTGATCCTTCTTTTTTCTTATGGAGATTAGGACATCTCTAACTTCTGCCCTTACAATGTCCTTAATACTTGATGCCAGACTTGTAGATTCCTCAGTGACTATCTTGTCTAGGCAAATCTGGCACAGTCTCTTATTATAGGTAGGTGCAAGTTCTTTATTATAAATTGCACACTCTTTGTTACGGGTTTTATCCAATTTCTTTCTAGGACCTTTCCTGGCCTAAACATATGTACAAGAGAAGGGAACAGTATTAGCAGAAAAAAGTGGGGTTTCTTTTTCTTACCATATATGAGTACTGCCACCTCTAAGTACCGGACTGGAGGATCTTGTGGCATCCGAGCGGTCATTGTGTCCTGCTGCTTCTCCCGGCGTTTCCATTGTGGTAGGAGAAGCTGGAGACTGTGGCTCCATGTTATTCTGGTCTAAATAGGTCTTGGATTGGCTAGGGAGGCCCTCGGCTTCAGACGCATGAAGCCCCTCCTCCCCGTTAAGATCAACTAGACCGCCGGAAGTGACGCGTCGCCGCAACCGAAAGTCTCGCTAGAAAGCTCCGGGACATGCTTACCAGCTCCCCAGGGAATGGTGTATGGCTCAGGGAGAACTGTTCTCCCTCCAGAGGAAGGTCTTACAGTGTGGGATCTGAATCACCTCCAAGGAGGGAAGTGATGGACCGGGAGAGGAGGGAGTACCGTCCCCAGACTTAAGGTTGCTCCCTCCAGAGGAGACTTACACCTTCCGGAGCCCCCTAGGGAGAAAGGCAAGAACCTGCTAGGGGGTCTACAACCCAGGGACAAGTTCTTTTTTCCAACAGGACAATCCAATCTGGAGGACAGGACACCTGACTGGGTGTGTGGAGAGGTGTGTCCTTTTTTATAACATCAGGCTTCCTGTCCAGCGAATGGGAGGTCTCTCCAGGGGTGCTTTCATAGGTGAAAGGGTAAAAATAGTATATTAAGACATATCAACACATGCATGTGAATGGTATACCGGGAGAAATAACCACAATAGGGGAATCAAAGTCGGCTTCCTCAGGGGAAGTAATATCAAAGCATAACTTGAGCCTTTTTGCTGCACAGTCAGTGATAGTCATAGCAATAAATAATGCCAAGGCAATTCAAGAAGTGAAACAGAAATTGTCTATGCAATAATGTAAGGATGGTCTGTGCCTATGTTTGTCCCAAATATACAGCAGCAGGAAAACTTATCACTTTTACAGTAGGGATGGACTAATAACAGCCTGCTAAAAGATGCTTGACTAAGTAGTCTACAAATCTGACCCAGAATATAAAATTGAGCAAGAATTATAAAATGATATACCTCCCCTTCTACACAAGATATTGTACCTTGAGGTACGTAGTATAATGAAATGGTAATATGGTTGAAAATTTTTTGGTCTATACAATAGTAGCATTTGAACTGGACTACAGCGCGGTAAATGTATGTCGTGGGGATAACCCCAGCAGTGGCAGTAGCTAGCTTCGATACTGGCTTTTTAACCCCTAGATGCCGCAATCAATAGCAACTGCAGCATATTAGGAGTTTGATAGAGGGAGGGAGCTCCCTCTGTCAGCCCATAGACACAATTGGAGGATTCTAAAGAGTTGCCATGGAAGCAGGGTGCCTAACCAAGGCGCCCATATCTGCCATGGGTGTGAGCCTATAAGCGCAGTGTATTATGTAATCGATCAAACGATCCCATAAATATTGTATAAAAAAGCAGGGGTTTTTTTCCCACTGAAGACCAAAAAAAACAAACTGTACAAAATTGGTATTGCTGCAATCGTAGTGACCCTTACTGTACAATTATTAAATTATTTATCCTGCATAGTGAATGGCAAAAAGTTTTTGGGCAAAATGCTAAAAATGTCCATCAAAAGATTCTGGAGGCTTCTGATAGATTTACAATCTAAACTGACTGTAAAATACAAACACTAGCCAATGTTACAGATCAAGATTGGTGTAGTGTGGAACATGTTATTAACCAAATGGTATGGAGAAACACATCTAACTTATTTATTTCAGAAAGATAATAATATTACAACTACAATGACAAATTTTGGAGTAAATATCCCTTTTTACTAAGCTGGCCAAAGAAAAGTAGTTTCTTACAGCTCATCCAGCAAATATGAAGATGACTTTTTCTGTGCTGCTGAATGTATTCCTTCTCTTACAAAGAAAAAGAGAAAAAAAAAATAGTAAACAATGCAAACAGTTGGAATCCATTATCATGTTTTTTTGCTTCAGCTATTAAATGCAAGAAAGGAATGTTATGGAGCATAGACCAAATCCTGCCGTCTCCTGGCTGCATTTGATTCCTATGACATTTAAAAAACTGCTCTTGTTTAGAAAGGAAAATTCCACTGTTCCTAATAAAGTTGTAGCAATCGTATACAGTGAATATACAGGGTAACAGTCATCAAGTTCCCTTATTACACATTGTTTGATTTCACTTATATTCAAGTGTTGACTCCTAAAAAACTGGATTTGTTTCAATCAATCTTAGGCTATGTTAACATCTGCGTTGTGTTATTCTGTTGTTCTGCTCCGTCAGAGAACTAGAACAAGGGAATAACGGCAGCAACGGTTCCGTTGCACAACAGATACCACCAGTGACTGACGGAACCCATCGACTTCAAAGGGTTCCGCCGACTTTCCTGTGTCTTTACCGGAGACAAGCTGCGCTATTGTCTCCGGTAATCTCGCCTGGATCTGCGACGGGGGCCCTATATGGAGAATTCAATGAAGATTTGAGGGAGGCCTTATAGGGTACCTGTCACGTTGAAATTGCAGTCCAATCGGTTATATAGTAGAGCAGATAGATGAATATTTTTGTTGCAAAAACTTTAGTATAACTTGAAATTTATTCATTTAAACTTCTGCTCATTCGGAGCTTAGGAGTCCAGTGGACGGTCCTCCACAGAAATTGACAGCCTTCCCTGTATAAGTGTGAATACAGCAATAGCTATAACATTCTGCCCGCATATTGGCCTGCATTTTCTACATGACCCATTACTTTTAAGTTCACAAATCCACATGTGTAAGGCTCTATCGCAGATCCCATCAAAACTACAGACGCTGCGGAACCCAACAGACCCAAATAAAAAGGAGTATGGTTCGTCGGGCTATAAACAGAAACCATGACGCAAGTTTGAACATAGCATAAGGCTTTGCACTAGGTTTTCAGCTATTCTGTTTTGTTATAGGAATAAAATAACAAGAAAAACTGAAGCGCCAGATACGTTGAATGACAGACACAGCGTCCAGAAAACCCATTGGCTTGAAAGGGTTCTGTCAAGTTTTCGTCATGGTGTGTGTAGTTTTACCGGGCAAAAAAGCGCAGCATGCTGCGCTATTTTGTCTGCCAAAAACTACGGTGCCTCAGATGCAGAAGTGAACTGAGTATTATATGCAGAGTATTATATACGGATTGTGCAGCAGATTTGGTGAAATCTGCAGCAAAAAATTTGGAAGAATTCTGCAACATATAGAGCAGGGGTCTCAAACACGCGGCCCGTGGGCCGCATGCGGCCCCTGAGACGATCATCTGTTTATAATAAACATTAAAATATGTCTCGATACATAAAATATACACATTCGTTATCGTTGCGACCGTAATAACACATTTATAGCGTCATTCATGTTTACGCGGTTATAAAATTGAATAAAAACGGCTTTCTTTCACTTATTAATGTGAGGCACGAGGTATTATGAATTTTGAACCTCCATGTGCCTCACATTAATAGTAATTAACCCCATCATGTACCTCACACATCAACCCAATGTTGTCCATTATGACTGAGGAACATTATGGGGTTAATTACTATTAATGTGAGGCACGTGGAGGTTCAAAATTCATCACACCTCGTGCCTCACATCAGAAAATGGAAGAACTTTTTTTTTATTATTATTGTTGGCAAAAGTATAGTTTCGGTATCGAAATTGCAATACTACACGAAGTATCGGTATTGAAGTCCAAATTCTGGTATCGTGACATCCCTACCCCAGACATCACATTCCGGCCCAGGAGAATCCCCTGACGTCACTCTCTATGGCCAGTAACATCAGGGGCTCCTCCAGCAGAGGAATCCCCGGCCAAATATCAGACTGGGGATTCCACTACTAGAGGGAGCCACAATGGAGCTATCTACAAGGGTGTGTGTGTGTGTGTGTGTGTGTGTGTGGGGCACTATCTACAGAGGGCACTGTGGCATTATCTACAGAGGGCACTGTGGCAGTATCTACAGAGGGCACTGTGGCATTATCTACAGAGGGCACTGTGGCACTATCTACAGAGGGCACTGTGGAACTATCTACAGATGGCACTGTGGCACTATCTGAGAAGGGGCTACCCAATCTTGACATTCTTGTGTATGCCAAATGCTGCCAACTGAGCTGCCGGACTGCATTTAGCGTCACTTAAACTGGAAAACTGGATTGTTAAAATACACGCGGAGTAAACTCGCAAATTTCCGGTACATTTAAACCTAGCACCATTATTATAGTAATGTAGTATTGTTATAGTAATGTATTATTATAGTAATGTAGTATTGTTATTACAGTAATATAGTATTGTTATGGCAATGTAGTATTATTATAGAAATGTAGTAATGTTGTAGTAATGCAGTATTATTATAGTAATGTGGTATTGTTATAGTAACGTAGTATAATAACAATGTAGTATTATTCTTATAATTATAGTAAATAGCATTGGTATTATAGTAATGTAGTATTGTTATATTAATGTAGTATTATTATAGCAATGTAGTATTGTAATAGTAATGTGGTATTATTATAGTAATTTAGTATTATACTAATGTAGTATTATAGTAATGCAGTATTGTTATTGTAGTAATGTAGTATTGATATAGCAATGTAGTATAATTATAGTAAAGTAGTATTGTTATAGTAATGTAGTATTATTATAGTAGTTCAAATAACTAATTGATTAACAATAATTTTGTATTGTATCAAATTTGAAAGTAATTCGGCCCGTCAACGTCACATTTTTTCTATGTGTGGCCTATTTACCCGGCCGAGTTTGAGACCTCTGATATAGAGCATGGTGTGGATTTTGAAAATTTGCAGTATGATGCCCTAAATATGTGAAGATTTGTTTTGTAATACACCATACACTTTCAATTGCACTGTACCTTATACATGCATATTCTGAGAAAAAATTAAATGTGACAAAATACGTGAACTATGAATTCTTATTATACTTTGTCTATAAATGGTGACTTGTAACTAATAATAAAAACTTCTAAAGGTTTTTGGTCAGGAAATTGAATGAGCGACTGAAGAAATCACTAAGCTGTTGTCTTTCCACCAGACAATATCAATGCTTTGGGCAAGTGTTAAGGATCTGCCAGGCACAGCTTCTGTATCTACACCCATAGGTAATCAGTCTGCACCTGCTTCTATGTCTGTGAGACTGACTCCATCTTCCACCACTCAGGATGGCAGGCTTAGGAGTGGGAGAGCCTATCACAGCCTGGCCAGACGGAGCTAGCTACCGCCCTCTGCCTATTTATACCTGCCTTTCCTGTTCCTCCTTGCTTGTGATTCTTCTCGTTTGATTTCCTGGCCCTGCTGCAGCTTCTTGAACTATTTGACCCTGCTTCATATTGACCCTGGCTTACGGACTACTCTCCTGCACTGCGTTTGGTACCTCGTACACTCCTGGTTTGACTCGGCTTGTTCACCTCTCTTGTTGCTCACGGTGTTGCCGTGGGCAACTGCCCCTTTTCCCTTGCTTCTGTGTACCCTTGTCTGTTTGTCTGTCGTGCACTTATTGAGCGTAGGGACCGTCGCCCAGTTGTACCCCGTCGCCTAGGGCGGGTCTTTGCACGTAGGCAGGGACTGAGTGGCGGGTAGATTAGGGCTCACTTGTCTGTTTCCTTACCCCCATCATTACAGCAAGTATACATTCCACAAATCAAAGCTTCACCATTACATGCGTGTATATGTCAAAATAATCTCTTACACAATGATTTTTCATCTGATACAACTATTTTCTCCAGCGATCAGCTTTGACTATCCATTGTTGGTAAAATTGACACTCAAGGTGGAATAGGTGGAACGAATTATTACATGAAAAAATTATAATTTGTTCATTGGTGAAAATGGTATGTGACAAGAAAAATTGCTAAGTTTAACTGACTTGCTAAATACGCGATAATTAATGTGTTATTTTCACCGAAATATTGTAATGCACATTGAACGTTAAGTCTCTATAAAGCTATGTAAAGTCTCCTTTGTTTTTGAACATATTCACGTTCATTTTTGCTGTAAATTAGAGAGCCGACAACAGGATAGAGTAGTATCCCTATGCTAACGTCACTTCCATGTTTCACTATAACTTGCTGTCTAAATATATCCACTACCCAATATTAAAAGCTTGATTAGGTAGCAAATTCTGCGCTTCCACTCAAGAGAATTAACATACAGTTAACCTCCCTGAGAAGACCACCCATGATCTAGACCAGATTTTCACCATGACAAATATTTTCTGATTTCCTATGTATATTGGTTTTCTTCTTTGTGAAGACCACAGAGCTTTCACTATAAAAGTTGATCCTATTTAGCAAAGTGATTACTACTAGCCCATACATTTAATTAAAAGAGCTAGTATTCATTTCATAGCCAATAAAAGTTGTATAAGAATACGCAAATTCACCAAACTGATGGTGAGGGAAAACTTCCAAGCAAGTCGGTGGATATAATCTGCCGAACCAATGTACAGTATTGTAGGAGAAAATATGCAAATGCTTCTTCAGAACCAGCAATTTACCCTATACTAATCGGTGTGTTTAATGGGGAATACACATGAAGATGACACTCAAAAGAAGCTCCCACAGCTACAAGTACTATTACTACAACTAACTCCTGCCACTACAAGTAAACAGATGTTTCTTGCATAAGAATTACTGCTTTAAATATCGAATTTTCCTTGATAGTATAAATATTCTGCAACCATACTCTAAATGTGCATAGAAATCAACTGAAAAAAGTATTTGATATATTTGTTTATTGCGCACCAGAAGCAAGTCAGGTACCCAGCTGATAAGCAGACACTCGAGAAAGAAGGCAAATCATTTCATCTTACCCACAGCTGCCCTCGCGATAGCAATACCCACACCAATAAGTGGAGTAAAAGGATAAAATGGTAGATTGAAAAATGTTTATCGACCCGAGATATTCACTAACCCTTTGATGTATTTTGTAATTTCTCCAATTGCTAAACTACCTAAAGTATTTATACACACACACACACACACACACACACACACACACTGATATATATATATATACACACATAAATACACACACACACACACACACACACACACACACACACACACACACACACACACACACAGTGGGTATAAAAAGTCTACACAACCCTGTTGAAATGCCAGGTTTTTGTCATGTCAAAAAATCAGTAAAAGATGATTAATTTAAGAACTTTTTCCACCTTTAATGTGACCCATGATCTTGTACAATTCCATTGAAAAACAAACTTAAATAATTTAGAAAATAAAAATAACAAAACTACAATAATGTGGTTACACAAGTGTGAACACCCTCTTATAATTGGTGATGTGGTTGTGTTCAGAATTAGCCAATCACATTTAAACTCATGTTAAATAGTAGTCGGCACACAGCTGCCATTATTTAAAGTGATTCTGAGTAACCCCATATAAAGTTCAGCTGTTCTATTAGGATTTTTCCTGACATTTTCTTTGTTGCATGTGACCGCAAAAGCCATGGTCCGTAAAGAGCTTACAACACATCAAAGGGATCTGATTGTTGAAAGGCAACAGTCAGGAGAAGGGTACCAAATAATTTCCAAGGCATTAGATATACCATGGAACACCGTGAAAACGGTCATCAAAAAGTGGATTACATTTGGAACAACAGTGACATTACAAAGACCTGGACGTCCCTCAAAACTTGATGAAAAGACAAGACGAAAATTGGTCCAAGAGGCCTACAGCAACATTAAAAGAGGTACTGGTTGTGTAGTGCATGTGACAACAATCTCCCATATTCTTCATATGTCTGGGCTGTGGGGTAGGGTGGCAAGACGGAAACCTTTTCTAACAAAGAAAAACATCCAAGCCCGGCTATGTTTTGCAAATACCTATGTCAAGTCTGCCAAAAGCATGTGGAATAACGTGTTATTGTCTGATGAGACCAAGGTTTCACTTTTTGGCCATAATTCCAAAAGGTATGTTTGGCACAAAACCAACACTGCAGATCACCAAAATAACACCATACCCACAGTGAAGCATGGTGGGGGCAGCATTATGCTTTGGGGCTGTCTTTCTGCAACTAGAACTGGGGCTTTAGTCAAAGTGGAGGGAATTTGAGCAGTTCCAAAGAGCAGTCAATATTGGCACAAAACCTGCAGGCCTCTGCTAAAAATCTGAAGATGAATTTCACCTTTCGGCAGGACAATGACCCAAAGCATACCTCCAAATTAACAAAAGAATGGCTTCACCAGAAGATCAAAGTTTTGGAATGGCCCAGCCAGAGCCCAGACCTGAATCCCATTGAAAATCTGTGGGGTGACCTGAAGAATGCTGTACACGGGTGATGCCCTCGCAATTTGACAGATTTAGAGCGCTCTTGCAAGGAAGAGTGGGCAACAATTGCCAAGTCAAGATATGCCATGCTGATAGACTTCTATCCAAAAAGGCTGAATGCTGTCATAAAGGGTAATTCAACAACGTATTAGTTTAAGGGTGTGCATATTTATGCAACCACATTTTTTTTGTTCTACTTTTCGGTTTTTTAATACAATTGTACAGATTATAGGTGGAAAGAGTTCTGAAATGATTCATATTGGACAGATTTTTTCTTGACATGACAAAAACCCGGCATTTTAACAGGGGTGTTTAGACTTTTTATATCCACTGTGTATGTATATATATATATATATATATATATATATATATATATATATATATATATACACACATTCACACACAAACACTCCATGTAAATTACATGTTCAAAAGTTTACAGTAAGTACAGCAAAGACTTTGACTGCGTTGATTATGACAAATTATGGAATGCTCTCTGGAAAATGGATGCACCTGAAAATTAGTTCTTATGAAAACCCCCTAAATCAGTCAAGAAGCCACAGTCATAACAGAAAATGGAGAAACAAACTAATTTCTGATTGGCAAAGGAGTTAGACAAGGCTGCATACTATCGCCATAATTATTCAACCTGTATGCCGAACACATAATGAGAGAGGCAAGACTGGAGTAAGACGATATTAACAATTCTAGATTGGTGGACTAAATATCAACAACCTTTGAAATGCCGATGACACCACGCTTCTAGATGATAATGAAGAAGACCTAAAGACCCTTATAAGGAACATTAAAGGACAGAGCAAAAAGATGAGACTGCAGCTAAATATAAAGTAGACAGGCAACATAGATAACTTTATAGTGAATGGAGAAGACATAGAAGTAGTAGACCGCTTTTGCCTAGTTAGATCAATCATTAACAAACAAGGGAGCTAGCAGCCGAGAAATAAAGAACTGATTAGCCATTGGCAGAACAAAAATGAAAAATCTTGATAAGATCCTCAAATGTAATGATGTGTCTCTAAATACAAAGATCTGAATTGTCCAGACCATGGTATTCCTCTGTGGCTCTCCATGTATGTGAAAGCTGGATAATGTAGAAGAGGGACAGGAAATGTATTGATGCATTTGAACTCTGGTGTTTGCGAAGACTTCTTACACTACGGTGTACAAAAATAAAACAAACGGATCATCAACCAAATCAAGGCTAACCTTTCACTTGAAATCCAGTTGTCCAGACTAAAGCAGTCTTATTTTGGACATACTGTATCATGAAAAGAACAACTTCACTAGAAAAGACAATTATTGGAAAAGTTAAAGGGAATTAAGTAAGGCCCCCTGCACACAGCCGTAGCCATATGCAGGATCCGTGATTACGGGCACGGACGGCCGCCGAGTATCACCTGCATTTGCGGGCTGTACTCCCATTATAAAGTATAGGAGCACGGTCTGCAAAATCAAAAATTAGGACATGTCCTATTTTTTCAGGTCATTTCTATGGCCCGGACACTTACTTGTAAAGATACGGGAAGGTGTCCGTGGGGCATAGAAATTAACGGATCAGTAATGTGATCCGCGATTGCAGATCCAGAATTGCGGATCAAAATTACAGTCGTGTGCATGGGGTCTGAGAGGACAACCAGCAACAAGGTGGTTGGATACAAGCACATAAATTATCAACATGTACCAGTAAAAGCTCAAACAAAAGTCAGGACATTCTAGAGAAACACTATCCATATAGTCGGATAACAATTTAAAATTGGGATTAGCTAGATAGTGAAGTATGAAAATCTTTGCATATTGTTCCAAAGAAAAGCAGAGACTTACAGTAAATACAAATAGGCTGCCACAAGAAATTAAAGGGGTTGTCCGGTTTCAGAAAATGTATGTTAAATTTTGTATAATTAAAAGTTATACATTTTTCCAATATAATATAAGGCTGAGAATTCACAACAAGATTCAAATGCGTTTTTTTTGCCACAAAACATGGCAAAATCAAAACATTTTGCCGCGATATTACAAGAACAGATTTGAAACACGACTTGAATTCTCAGCTTTAATTCCCCTTATTTTCAAGATCTCTGCTTTACAGTTATTCAGTTTAAAGATTCATGGTTTACTTCCAGTGAATAAAATTCTGTCCATGGTCATGTGATAGACACACAGGTGCTGGGATTGTTCGCAATACAGCACTGAAACACAAACTGTAACGAGCCATGCACCTGTGTGTCCATCACATGACCATGGGCAGAATTAGATTCAAGTAAACAATGAATGTTCCTACTGAATAACAACAAGCATAAATCTTGAAATTCCGCAAGGAATTAATACAGAAAGTTTATTACAAAACTGTAAAACTTAATTATACAAAAAACAATAGTTTGCTGAAAACGGAAAACCGCTTAAAACACGTTAACAATAGAAGTGTCCTGATCACTGCCAGATGCGAGTTAATATAAAATCCTTTTCTTGCCATAATTATTACTATAACAGATTGGTTTAAGGTATCATTTATCTATTTAAAATAATATAGCAGAGAAAAAGAAAGACCTAATAAAATTACCGATGTAACTGCAAACAAAAGTATTTGTCCTCGTTAATATGATACCAAACAGGCCTAGAGAAGGAGGAAATAAAACTTATCAAGCGGAGAGACGTTATAAAAAAGGAGCGGCAACCGCCAATATTTGAGGTAACAATTCCTCCATATTATGCCTACCCTGCTTCTGAAGCTGGAATGGATGACTGCTAAATTAAATAATGCTATAGAAAATTATGCGTGGTCCATTAAAAAAAACTATGAGACATTAATTGTCTGGCCTATCTACGTTACCCTGATTAACCATCACTACTCAAATCTCTACCAGTCCTTCCTCAGTGAACCCATCTGCCTGCCCTGCCTCTGCTGACACCGCCTCCTCCCTTCTGAGTGATGGCAGCCAGTATATAAGGCTTTATACAACAGCAGCCATTAGTCTTTGGTGAAGGTGGCAGCACTCTCATTAATATATTGGTACTCTCTAGTTAGCAATTATAACGTCCACCAATGGGACACTCTGCCGTAACGGAGTAGCAGCTGTTCAAACAATATAGGACAGTAACTGGTGGGTGGCACCTGGATGGCAGGCTGGTGCTGGATAGCTTGAAGCTGGCTTGTGCTGGATTATCGGAAGCTGTCTTGTGCTGGATTATCAGAAACTGTTTTGTGCTGGATTAACGGAAACTGGCCTGTGCTGGCTTAACGAAAGCTGGATCAACAGAAACTGGCCAGTGCTGGATTAACGGAAACTGGCCAGTGCTGGATTAACGGAAACTGGCCTGTAATGGATTAATGGAAGCTGGCCTGTGCTGGATTAACGGAAGCTGGCCTGTGTTGGATTAACGGAAACTGGCCTGTGCTGGATTAACGGAAGCTGGCCTGTAATGGATTAATGGAAGCTGGCCTGTGCTGGATTAACGGAAGCTGGCCTGTGCTGGATTAACGGAAGCTGGCCTGTGCTGGATTAACGGAAACTGGCCTGTGCTGGATTATCGGAAGCAGAACTGGTCTCGGGCACTGGACGCAGATACTGAAGAAGTTACTGACATTGGACTTGACACGTCGGACACAGATACTGAAATCAGGAACAGGCTATGGAACCTTTGCAGACTAACACAGGGTTAGCAACAACATTACTCAGGCACTCAGTGGGCAGAGTTCCTTAAAAAGTCCAGGAAGTGCTGGGATAGGTTGGGAGCAATATACCTGGTATGCACTCTGGACCTTTAAGAACGTGGACAAGCGCGCGCACCCTATGGGCACAAGCCGGTAGAGAGTGCAGAGCGCGCCGGCATCCCAGAGCAGAGAGAAGCCACGGCTATTACACAAATGGCACAATATTTTTGGCATAAAAATTCAGCGAACCTGTGCTTAGGTTTACCTTAACACACCGTTTTATTATATCCATACCCTGAAGAGTGCTTATAGAGATTTCTGGGAATAAACTTTAGAGCAGATGTCAGAGTCAATAGACGTTACTTATAGTCTGCAAGGTAATACGCAGACCTATAATCTCTAGCAAATTATATATCAGGCATTCATAATTTAACATATTTGTTAGCTATACACTGCTTTTTATTTCTCCCACTATTAAAAACTCAGTATCTTTTTCATTAGGTTGAAAAACACATACAAATATAATCTTCTAAACATTAACACAGAGTTCACAGCCTTTGGCCAATGTAATGTGTTTACTGGAGAATGATGTCTTGCAGGGTACTCCGGGCACACACATAAATAGTAAACAGAAAGCGATTGATGTCAACTGTGGTTTACAATTCTACTTCATGTTTGTAAACTTAGCTCAAATCTAACCACAAACACACACAGCAGACGCAAGCAGGGGATTGTTTTGATACAGAGTAAGTATCAACAACACAAATATCTTTCCTGCTATTATCTCTTCTGCGCTAATATTTCCACTTAGTGATTTTACTGCAAAAATATTATTTCGTTTAATAATGATGAAACAGCTGATCGTATCATATGTGTTCCCGTCGAGGTCAATATTTCATTTTAAAGAGCATAAATACTACCAATCAGGATAAGGTCCCCATAACTATACCTATGATAACTAATAACTTCCCATTTATTTTAGTCTAAACTACTATTACCTGCCCACAAAAAGACTTAAAAAAATACAATGATAATGAGTAAATCCAGACTATTAATAAGAATTCGTTTTTCTACACTCCTTTAGGGTATGTTCAGACGGCCTAAGTTCAGCCGGTTTTTTGGCCGTAAACGCCCCAAAAACGGCTAAAAATACGGAGGCTGAACGCCTCCAAACATCTGCCCATTGATTTCAATGGGAAAAACTGCATTTCGTTCCCACGGGGCATTTTTTTAAGCGTGGTTTGTAAAAACGGTGCGTAAAAAAAGCCTGGTAAAAAAGAAGTGCATGTCTTTTCTTGAGCCGTTTTTGGAGACTTTTTCATTTTCTCAATAGAAAAACAGCTCCAAAAAAAGCCGTAAAAAATGCCTGATGCATAAAAAATGGCGGAAAATCAGAGGCTATTTTCCCTTGAAAACAGCTCCATATTTTACAGCTGTTTTTAGTTACGCGTGTGAACATACCCTTAGAGTCACTGATATGGTGCTCAATAACCACACAAAATCCACGCAGTCAAAACTATTCTCATGGCAGTCCTTTTAGGCATTCCCTTCTGATGCACATACGCTCTCAAGTGCAATATACAGTTAGCTCCAGAATTATTTGGACAGTGACAAGTTTTGGCATTTTAGCTGTTTATATAACTGTATATTCAATATGTTTTGGTAATCAAAATGGGCTTAAAGTGCAGACATTCAGCTTTAATTTGAGGGTATTTACATCCTAATTTGGGGAAAGGTTTAGGAATTACAACTCTTTAACCCCTTAACGCATTATCACGTAACTGTACGTGATAAGGGTTAAGGGGGAAGTATGGAGCGCACTCCCGGGCTGAGCGCGTTCGATACACCTCACTGCAATGGGGCAAAATCAAAGATCACTTTGATTCCACCCGTTTAATACCTTAACCCCTTCCCACCGCAGCCCTTTTTCAGATTTTCATTTTCGTTTTTTCCTCCCCACCTTCCAAAACCCATAACGTCTTTATTTTTCCGTCGATATAGTACTATGAGGGCTTGATATTTTGCGGGACGAGTCGTAGTTTTTCGTAGCACCAATTATTTTGCCATATAATGTACTAGGAAACGGGAAAAAAATTACTTGTGGGGTAGAAAATGAAAAAAACTGCGATTCCTCCATGGTTTTTTGCACGCCGTTTTTACGGAATTCACTGTGCAATTAAAACAACATGTTAACTTTATTCTGTGGGTCAATTCGATTACAGCGATACCAAATATACACTACCGTTCAAAAGTTTAGGGTCACTTAGAAATTTCCTTATTTTTTCCAGTTTTTTTCAATGAAGATAACATTAAATTAATCAGAAATGCACTCTAAACATTGTTAATGTGCTAAATGACTATTCTAGCTGCAAACGTCTGGTTTTTAATGCAATATCTACATAGGTGTATAGAGGCCCATTTCCAGCAACCATCACTCCAGTGTTCTAATGGTACATTGTGTTTGCTAACTGTGTTAGAAGGCTAATGAATGATTAGAAAACACTTGAAAACCCTTGTGCAATTATGTTAGCACCACTGTAAACAGTTTTGCTGTTTAGAGGAGCTATAAAACTGACCTTCCTTTGAGCTAGTTGAGAATCTGGAGCATTACATTTGTGGGTTCGATTAAACTCGGAAAATGGCTAGAAAAAGAGAGCTTTCATGTGAAACTCGACAGGCTATTCCATGCGAGAAATTGCCAAGAAACTGAAGATTTCCTATAACGGTGTGTACTACTCCCTTCAGAGGACAGCACAAACAGGCTCTAACCAGAGTAGAAAGAGAAGTGGGAGGCCCCGCTGCAAAACTGAGCAACAAGACAAGTACATTAGAGTCCCTAGTTTGAGAAATAGACGCCTCACAGGTCCTCAACTGGCAGCTTCATTAAATAGTACCCGCAAAACGCCAGTGTCAACGTCTACAGTGAATAGGCGACTCCGGGATGCTGGCCTTAAGGGCAGAGTAGCAAAGAAAAAGCCATATCTGAGACTGGCTAATAAAAGGAAAAGATTAATATGGGCAAAAGCACACAGACACTGGACAGAGGAAGATTGGAAAAAAGTGTTATGGACAGACGAATCAAAGTTTGAGGTGTTTGGATCACATAGAAGAACATTTGTGAGACGCAGAACAAGTGAAAAGATGCTGGAAGTGTGCCTGACGCCATCTGTCAAGCATGGTGGAGGTAATGTGATGGTCTGGGGTTGCTTTGGTGCTGGTAAAGTGGGAGATTTGTACAAGGTAAAAGGGATTTTGAATAAGGAAGGCTATCACTTTATTTTGCAACGCCATGCCATACCCTGTGGACAGCGCTTGATTGGAGCCAATTTCATCCTACAACAGGACAATGACCCAAAGCACACCTCCAAATTATGCAAGAACTATTTAGGGAAGAAGCAGGCAGCTGGTATTCTATCTGTAATGGAGTGGCCAGCGAAGTCACCAGATCTCAACTACATAGAGCTGTTGTGGGAGCAGCTTGACAGTATGGTACGCAAGAAGTGCCCATCAAGCCAATCCAACTTGTGGGAGGGGCTTCTGGAAGCATGGGGTGAAATTTCTCCCGAATACCTCAGCAAATTAACAGCTAGAATGCCAAAGGTCTGCAATGCTGTAATTGCTGCAAATGGAGCATTCTTTGACGAAAGCAAAGTTTCAAGGAGACATTATTATATGAAATAAAAATCATTATTTCTAACCTTGTCAATGTCTTGACTATATTTTCTAGTAATTTTGCAACTCATTTGATAAATATACGTGTGAGTTTTCATGGAAAACACAAAATTGTCTGGGTGACCCCAAACTTTTGAACGGTAGTGTATATAGTTTTTTCTATATTTTACTACTTTTAAAGTAAAAACCTAAGTGTAAAAAAGAAAATTTATTTTGGGTCGCCAAATTCCGAGCCACAACTTTTTTATTTTTCCGTCGATTAAGTGGTATTTTTTAAAAAAAACATTTTAGTGTAAATACGACGGTTTGATGACTTTTTATTTCATTATTTGTGGGAGATTAGGTGACCAAAAAATAGAAATTCTGGTGTTTACAATTAATTTTTTTTTCACGGCATTCACCGTGCAGGTTAAATAATTATATATTGTAATAGTTCAGACTTTTGCGGATGCGGCGATACCAATTGTTTATTTATTTATTTACTATGCTCTAGGGGGAAATGGGAAAAGGGTTTTCTTTTTAACTTTTAATATATATTTTTTTTTTTTACACAAAAAAAACCAACTTTATTTAACTAATTTTTACTTTTTTTATTAGTCCGCTTAGGCGACTTCAACCAGGAGGGCTTAATAGGTGTACAAAGTTGGCGGACCTGGGGTCCTTCATTAGGCCCCCAGGCAGCCATAGCAACCATCGCTCCCCCCCGTGATTGCGTTGCGGGGGGCGCAATGAGCTGTTAGAGGGGGTCGCCCCCCCTCTTTCTAACGATTTAAATGCTGCTGTCTCTGTTGACAGCGGCATTTAACGAGTTACCTGACTTTGGCGTATGGATATGTCAAATGTCAGGAAGGAGTTAATTGCCGTCGTCAAACGCGGCCGAAGGATTTAAAGTACTAGAATCAGGGGTCGCCCCTTCAATCAAGCTATCCCCCCACACCCTGCGGCACGATCGGCCAGTTACAACGGTTGTTATGGCAGCCGGGGCGCCTAATAAAAGCCCCCAGGTCTGCCATCTTTGTACTCTTCTGAAGCTCAGTATATCATGCAAGTGATCCAATGATCGCTGGTTCAAGTTCCCTATGGGGACTAATAAAACAAAAAGTAAAAAAAAACTGTTAAATAAACATTTTTTTTATGTTCCGAAAAAAAATAAAAATAAAAAAACCCCCCTTTTCAAATGTTTCCCCTAAATCAATTTTAACAAAAAACATAAACGTTAACATAACTGGTATCGTCTGAACTATCAAAATATAGCCTTGTTTAACCCGCCCGGTGAATGGCGTAAAAAAAACACAAATATAAAACATGCAAATTGCTGTTTTTTCGTCACTGTAACGCAAAAAAAAAACTAACTAAAAAGTGATCAAAAAGTCGCATATACCCCAAAATGGTATCGGTGAAAACTACAGCTCGCCATGCAAAATGTAAGCCCTCAGATCGCTAAAGTGATGGAAAAATGAAAAAGTTATGGCTCTCAGAATACAGCGACACAAAAGATTTTTTTAATTTAGCAAATAGTTTTATTTTTTTAAAAGTGGTAAAACATAAAACATAGAAATTTGGTATCACCGTAATCATATCAACCTGTAGAATAAGATGAATATGTAGTTTTTACCGCACGATGGAAGTTGGCGCAAATCACCCCACAAATAATTTTTGTTCAACTTCTCAGTACATTATGCTGTACAATAAATGGTGCCGTGAAAAACTTCACCAAATAAAACAAGCCCTCATATGGCTATACCAACAGAAAAACAAAAAAACAATATAGCTTTTGGAAGGTGGGGAGGAAAAAACAACAATGAAAATCCGAAAAATATAGTGTCTCAGAAAATTAGAATATTATATAAGCCCAATTTAAAAAATATCAAGTCCAGAGTCAACGCTGCCGTCTACCAGGAAGTTTTAGAGCATTTCATGCTTCCCTCTGCTGACAAGCTTTATGGAGATTCTGATTTCATTTTCCAGCAGGACTTGGAAGTACCTGCCCACACTGCCAAAAGTACCAATACCTGGTTTATAACCACAGTATCACTGCGCTTGATTGGCCAGCAAACTCGCCTGACCTAAACCCCATAGAGAATCTATAGGGTATTGTCAAGAGGAAGATGAGACACCAGACCAAACAATGCAGACGAGCTGAAGGCCGCTATCAAAGCAACCTGGGCTTCCATAACACCTCAGCAGTGCCACAGGCTGATCGCCTCCATGCCACTCCGCATTGATGCAGTAATTCATGCAAAAGGAGCCCAGACCAAGTATTGAGGGCATATACTGGACATACTTTTCAGTAGGCCAACATTTCGGTATTAAAAATCATTTTTGAAATTGGGCTTCTAATTTTCCAAGAAACTAAATTTCGGGTTTTCATTAACTGTTATCCATAATCATCAACATTAAAAGAAAAAAATGCTGGAAATAGATCACTCTGTGTGTAATGAATCTATAGAATATATTTTACTTATAGTTTCACTTTTTGAATTGAATTACTGAAATGAATAAATTTTTTGATATTCTAATTCATTGAGAAGGACTAGTATCTATCTATCTATCTATCTATCTATCTATCTATCTATCTATCTATCTATCTATCTATCTATCTATCTATCTATCTATCTATCTATCTATCTATCAATCATCTATCTCATATCTATCTATCTCATATCTATCTATCTCTCTATCTCATATCTATCTCATATCTATCTATCTATCTATCTAATATCTATCTATCTCATATCTATCTAATATCTATCCATCTAATATCTATCCATCTCATATCTATCCATCTCATATCTATCCATCTCATATCTATCCATCTCATATCTATCCATCTCATATCTATTCTATCTATCTATCTCTCATATCTATCTATCTATCTCATATCTCATATCTATCTCATATCTATCTATCTATCTATCTAATATCTATCTATCTCATATCTATCTAATATCTATCCATCTAATAACTATCCATCTCATATCTATCCATCTCATATCTATCCATCTCATATCTATCCTATCTATCTATCTATCTATCTATCTATCTATCTATCTATCTATCTATCTATCTATCTATCTATCTATCTATCTATCTATCTATCTATCTATCTATCTATCTATCTCTCATATCTATCTATCTATCTCATATCTATCTATCTCCTATCTATCTCATATCTATCTATCTATCTCATATCTATCTATCTCATATCTATCTAATATCTATCTACACACACACAAAATTTTATTTTGCCTTCTCTCTCTGAAACACTGTGACAGAGTGAAAGAGGCTGAGACGAGTTGACAATCGGGAAAAGTTTGCTTACAAACAAACTTTTCAGAGATCACCATGATTCGTTAATCATGATCACATGCTCTCCTCAGCGGTATGCCGGCACAAACAGAGAACTGTAAATTCACATCCTGGCTGCACGGGGCATATGTGGCTAGGACGTAAATCTACATATTGTCTGCATGAAGAAGTTAATGCCCAAGCAATATTTTTAATTTTTTTATCGGATTCAAGGAACCATAACTTTTTCATTTTTCATCAACATAACTGTAGGAGGACTTGTTTTTTGCAGGACGAGTTGTATTTTTTATTTTATTTATGAATAAGATTACGGCGGTAACAAAACATGTATAGATTTTTTTAGGTTTAACTACTTCTGCACAATAGAAGAACTTTTAAATGAAAATAATTTGTTTTTGCATCATTACATTCCAAGAGTCATAACTTTTTTTATTTCTCTGTCAATGTAGCCATACGAGGGCTTGTTTTTTGCGGGGCGAGATGTAGTTTTCATTAGGGGTACATGGGAGTTATCGATTAACTTTAATTGCATTTCTTGGGGAAGGGGGATGAAAAAAAAAGACAATTCTGTTCTCGGTTTTTGCGTAAATTTTTAATGGCGTTCATCATGTGGTTTAGGCATATAGCCACAGCAGGCCTAGGGGCTTTTACTAGGCCCCCGGTTGCCAACCCTGCAGGCCATGACAGGCCTGAGATCACATTCGTGGGACACTGATGGGTGACAGAGGAAGCCCCCTGCCTCTGTAAACCATTTAGATGACGCGATCGCTATTGACTCTGGCATCTAAGGGGTTAACCGCCTGCCGTCGGAGTAAGCTCTGATTGCATCCATTAGAGCAGGAGCATGGCTGACATCAGACAACCGAGCACCAGCTCCTCCTGGAACAAGACACCCATGCAGGGCTTATTCCGGTGTGCAGCAAACTACCGAGCTGTTTGTAATCTACCCTTCATCTCTAAACTCCTGGAATGCTTGGTCTACTCTCGCCTAATCCGCTATCTCTCTTCTCGACCCATTACAATCTGTTTTCCGCACTCTAAATTCTACAGAAACTGTCCTTACTAAAGTCACAAATGATCTTCTGATGGCTGAATCTAACAGCAACTACTCTCTATTGAGTCTTCTGGATTTCGCTGCAGCCTTTGACACTGTAGGCCACCAACTCCTACTCAATATGCTCCACTCTATTGGCGTTAAGGACAGTGCTCCCTCTTGGTTTTCTTCCCATCTCTCTGACCGCTTGTTCAGTTTATCATTTGCTAGTTCTACTTCTCTCTCTTCTCCTTGCTGTTCCTCAGGGATCAATCAGTCCTAGGTTCGTACTACACAGCCCCTATTGGACAAACCATCAGCAGATTTGGCTTCCAGTACCATCTCTACACTGAAACCCATTTATATAAATCTCACCAGGACATCACCTCCGCTCTAATACAAAACACCAGTGATTGTCTGTCCGATGTCTCTGACATCACGTCCTCTCTCTATCTGAAACGTAATTTTTCTAAAACTGAGCTTTTCGCCATCTACTAACCTACCTAAACCTGATGTCTCCATATCAGTGTGTGGCTCATCCATAACTGCTAGGCAGCAAGCCCGCTGTCTTGGGGTAGTTTTTGACTCAAAAATCTTTCCTTTGCTCCTCACATTCAATCACTCTCTTGCTCATGTCACCTGCACCTTAAAAACCATCTCCAGAATTTGTCCTTTTCTTACTGTGGAAACCGCCAAAACTATCATTGTCTCTCGTATTCACTCTCAACTTGACTACTGTAACTCATTACTAATTGGTATTCCCTGCATTAAACTCTCCCCCTATGCAACCTGTCCTTAATGCAGCAGCCAGGCTGATCTTTCTGACCAACAGCTACACCATTGCCTTTACCATGTGCCAGTCACTGCACTGGTTGCCCATTCCCCTCAGAATAAAATTTAAAGTTATTACTCTCACCCACAAAGATCCCCACAGCATTGCAACTCGTTACATCTCCTCCCTCATTTCTGTCTACCACCCCACCAACACTCTACATTCTGCCAACGACCTTAGATTAACATGCTCCATAATCCGAACTTCCCACTCCCGTCTTCAAGATTTTTCTCGTGCTGCACTAGTCCTCTGGAATGCGCTACCGCAGACAATCAGAATAATTACCAACATCCACAATTTTAAGCGTGCCCTGAAAACACATTTTTTTTTATATAGGCCTTTAACATTCCGAAATCTGACTCCTTTCCAGGGCCAATTTACTGAGTGTGACTAAAGAATAACATTTTTAAATCTTTATTAATATCTCGCTGAAATCAGTGATACAATCACCACCGTGACAAAAGCCCAATGTGCTCAAAAAAATTAGAAAAAAGTAACTCATTTAACTGATCCAGTTGCGAACACTATAGGATGAATATACTTATATGATACATGGGGTTAAAGCGTTTAACCATTGGTGTTATAGTGGATCATTCCCAACAGCACTGGAGCAATCAGGAAACCCTTCCTGAGTATACCAGTACCAGGATATAAGATATCGGCAAAAGCAAAAGTGGTCACCTGCTGGAGGAAGCTGAGGTCTTGGAGCACTGACTGGGGACCGTTGTTTGCGATCCCTAAACCGGCGATCGCAGTTACAATGCATTCAGAGGTGAATAAAAACTTTTCATTTCCTCTCACTATGAACGTTTGGTGAGAGGAGATAAAAAAAAACCCTTAATTTTAGGCCCCCGCTGCTACCGATCCCCCAACCCCCCCCCCCCCCGGGAAAAAACAAGATGGCGCGTGCATGTGCTGTTACTAAGGCACGTTCCGCTGGTAGGAGGGATAGCTCGCTGCTCTCAACTACAGGAGGCTTGGAGTAGTGACTGGGGACCATTGTTTGCAGTCCCGAGACCGGCGATCGCCGGTATTCGTCCCTGCTGCAGTGAATATGAGTTTATCTCCCCTCACCATGAATGTTTGGTGAGGGGAGATAAAAAAAAACTAGTTGTTAGGCCCCCACTGCCACTGATCGTCCCCACAGTCCCTCTCCTTCCACCCGAACCGCCGGGTAAAGAAAGAAAATGGCGCACGCATGCGCTGTAAGTGAAAGGCAGATATTCTGCCTGTAAATAGAAACTGATCACGTACTGTTATAATTGGTCCCTGATAATACGGTCACTGTGATATACCTATGACAGTGACCATAGTCCTATATTTACATAATACAGCACAGGATTTGTGCAGTTTCCCTCCCTCCCTCCTCTCACTGTAGTTGATTTGTGAGAGATGCTACGTTCAAATCTTGTGCTGCTATACTGTGAAACACACCACATATTTGCCAGTGTTTGCAGATTACCCGTAATCACCCCCAGATTACCCGTAATCTCTGATTTTTTTTTTGCTGATTACGCTGTTATAATAGCAGTTATTATTATTATTTTTTTGTCAGTGTTATATACATATATATATATATATATATATATATAAATAATTAAAAAAAAAAAAAGTTAATTACCGGAGCAAAAAATGAATCGCAGAAATTGCAGACTGTTCTCTGCAGAGCAGGCGTACGACTTGCTGTGCTTCAGCTGTTCAGGCAGCGATACGGACACTTAGTCAGAAGCCAAATTTAGCTCAGAAAGCGACACAAGTTCTGCTTCTGCCCCTGGACCCCCTAGCCCTATGGTGGTGGACGCAGCTGTCACCGTTGAAGAATCAGGAGCAGACTTACCCTCTAACGGACACGGTCATGAACGTCTGTGTTCTCGGCGGCACCTCTCTCCAGGAAGACGCCGGCACTCACTTCCGGGTTCTGGGACTGTTTCCCGCAGGGCGCGTGCCCGTCCATAAAGGGCCAGTACGCGTCCAGTTGTCATTAATCAGTAATCAGCCCAGAATGCTGCTGGACTATAAAAAAGGCTCTGCCCACTTGATCCTTGCCTGAGCGTTGTTGTCTACCTAAAGTTTGTCCTGCAAATTGTCTCCCAGTGTTTTCCAGTTCCCAGTGTTACACGTTCCTGCTGCCTGTACCCTGTATCCCGTGCTACCGTGCCATCTACAGTGAGAGTCAAGTCGTGTCTTCCGCTGCATCTACTGTGCCATCTACAGTGAAAGTCAAGTTGTGTCACCGCTACTGTCTACATTGCCTCAGGTACCCGTTCTGGACTATAGACATTGTTTTGTACCTAGTTGGCCAGCTGCTATCCCGCTACGCGGTACGGCCCAGTGGGTTCACACCCCGCGCCGTTACAGGGAGGTAGTAAAGTATATTTAACACTGTAAAACTAATTTTACCCCTTTATGATTTTTTATACAATTCTTGGACAATTAAATCCAGGACTTGATCAATCACAAATTCATTTCTGTTATATAATTCTTGGACAAATAAATCCAGGATTGATCACTCACAAATTAATATATATTTTCTTATTAACACAGTTTATTGTGCAGGAGCCCACAACTGTCTATTCAGAACATGGACCCCCACAAGTGTTCTTGAAATAGAAAATAAATGTGTGCATTGCATTTATTAGATAAATCCAACACATGCGGCCCGTGCCACCCCTGAATTAGTAAAAGTCATACATTTTAGCAATAATTACAAGAATAACTTGAGTATGTATTTCTTTTTTCATATGATTATGTCCTGCTACCTACAGCTGATATATTGCTAATTCTATACCGTGATACGGGCATATATTTTTTTTGGAGGATCTCTAATGAGTCGAGCTGTTCCTTATCAATACACCATGGGCTTTGTTACAGTTTTGTTCGGGTTTTTAGTGGACGTAGTACACCCGACAATTCTTCTGGAAATACTGACAACATTTTGGGGATTAGTGATCCTTTACTGTTTCTATACCGTGTTCCAAATTATTACGCACATTGGATTTAAGTGTCATATACATTTAATTATTAGTTTTTCAAATAAACTCATGGATGGTATTGTGTCTTAGGGCTCTTTGGATCATTGTAATCAATCTCAGACACCTGTGATAATTAGTTTTCCAGGTGTGCCCAATCAAAGGAAAACTACTTAAGAAGGACGTTCCACATTATTAAGCAGGCCACAGGTTTCAAGAAATATGGGAAAGAAAAAGGATCTCTCTGCTGCCGAAAAGCGTGAAATTGTCCAAGGTATTGCACTAGGTATTGAAAGCATTGGATATTTCAAGAAAACTTAAGCGTGATCATCGTACTGTGAAAAGATTTGTGGCTGATTCAGAGCACAGACGGGTTCGTTCAGATAAAGGCATAATGAGGAAGGTTTCTGCCAGACAAATTAATAGGATTAGGAGAGCAGCTGCTAAAATGCCATTGCAAAGCAGCAAACAGGTATTTGAAGCCGCTGGTGCCTCTGGAGTCCTGCGAACCTCAAGGTGTAGGAACCTCCAGAGGTTTGCAAGTGTGCATAAAGCTATTATTCGGCCACCCCTAAACAATGCTCACAAGCAGAAACGGTTGCAGTGGGCTCAAAAATACATGAAGACTAATTTTCAAACCATGTTGTTAACTGATGAGTGCCGTGCAACTCTGGATGGTCCAGATGGATGGAGTAGTAGATGGTTGGTGAATGGCCACCATGTCCCAACAAGGCTGCGACGTCAGCAAGGAGGTGGCGGAGTCATGTTTTGGGCTGGAATCATGGGCAAAGAGCTGGTAGGCCCCTTTAGGGTCCCTGACGGTGTGAAAATGACCTCTGCAAAGTACGTAGAGTTTATGACTGACCACTTTCTTCCGTGGTACAAAAAGAAGAACCGTGCCTTCCGTAGCAAAATTATCTTCATGCATGACAATGCACCATCTCATGCTGCAAAGAATACCTCTGTGTCATTGGCTGCTATGTATATAAAATTTGCATTATACTCCGACGGTTGATGGCTTGAAGATTATACTGACTGTCATTTGCATAGACTATTTAGGAAAATCAGCGAAAAATAACATTTGCATAATAATTTGGAACGCATAGCGGTTCCTACCTTGCCGGAGAGGGGCCTCTTGTGGTGTACTGCGTCACTTAGCACGTTCGTCCCTCATATAGGGATTGATGGGGCTAAAGAGACGTTGTACAACCAGTGACTGAAAAAATAAAAAAATAAAGCTTGTCAGGACAGCCCTACAGGAGTTCTTCTATCTTGTGAACAAACTCGAGTTTGCCACAAGGTTTGATACATTTTGATAAGTTTGATACATTTTCCTCCACTTTTTTGAAGATATTGCCCTGTCACTCCAGTACAGTTTATTTTTTCCTCTCTGACTGATTTTATATTAGAACAGAATGCTGTCCACAATGACATCATAATGGCACAGATGCAGGACAACGGCTTCTTTAGCAAGACAGTCATAAGTACAGCTTCACTTCTCTTTTGTATGCCGCACAAATTTATTAATGTGGCATATTTCTAACAAAATAACCTTTTAACAAATGTTTCCTCTATTTCATGTGGAAATGTAATAAGAATTTGAAGAAAACATTATATACCCATAGTGTCTGAAATAATACTTATTATTTCCTCATTTAAAAAAATGTTTTGGTCAGCATGCTCACTACGCCACTAGATGAATACCTTTAGGGATCTAACTTTTAAAATGGGGTAATTTCTGGGTGTGTTTTTTTATTTATTCAGGCAGCTCAATGCCTCTAAATGCATGATATGGGGCCTAGAATTTATTCTATTGTGCCATAAATATATTATTGCAATGCAATTTTTGGTCCCCGGATAACCCCTTTAAGATCCAAACAAGCTTGGTCATTAAGGGGTTAAATGATAATAAACCTGATATTAGCTTTCATTAAAAAAAAATGGAGGCAGGGAAAGGTGATAAAAATAACAAGTGAACATTCTACGCGTCTGTAAGAATCTGGCGATACCAAATAAGTATAGATTTATTTTACGTTTTTGTACTTTTGCACAATAAAAACATGTTTTATAGAAAAAAAGTCATTTTTGTGTTGCTGCATCCGTTAACATAGCCGTATGATGGCTTGTTTTTTTGCGGGAGATGTTGACGTTTTTATTGTTGATTCATGGATTCATATTTATAATTTATTTTGGCGAGGGCAATCCAAAAAAAGCAGTAATTCCACCATCGTCCCCCCCCCCCCCCACACACACACACACACTGTTGAGAGCACTGTAAAAATAGGTTAACTTTATTCTACGGGTTGTTATGATTGCGGCAATATTATTAAATATGTATTTTTTTTGTGCAAACTATTTTAAAAAACTAATAATGAAAACATTATCTTTTTTTTTTGAGGGGGCTTTTTTTGTAGGAAACTTTAATAAAGTGTAACTAAACTTTCAAAAAACTCCTGACCTGTCATAGTGACATGGCAGAAGTTTTGATTGCTAAAACGAAGCAGCAGAAGCGCTCAGGTGAGCCGTGGTCACTATTAATGATCGTGGACCAGCTTTATTGATCTCGGATTAGTGCCCTGTGCCAAAGGGTGTTCGCAAAAGCCTAGGCAACTGAATTGTACATAGCTCTGCAATCATTTTTCTGAAGAGCCAGAGTAGAAATGAGGCATTAGAATGAGGCTGGATTCACACGAGCGTGTGCATTTTGCGCGCGCAAAAAACGCGGCGTTTTGCGCGCGCAAAAGGCACTTAACAGCTCCGTGTGTCATCACCATATGATGCGTGGCTGTGTGAGTTTCGCGCAGCCGCCATCAGTATGATACTGTTTGTATGTTTGTAAACAGAAAAGAACGTGGTGCTTTTCTGCTTTCATTCATACTTTTTACTGCTGTTGCGCGAATCACGCGCGTCACACGGAAGTGCTTCCGTGTGGTGCGCGTGATTTTAACGCACCCATTGACTTCACTGGGTGCGTGATGCACGAAAAACGCACAAATATAGGACATGTCGTGAGTTTTACGCAGCGGACACACGCTGCGTGAAACTCATGGACTGTCTGAACGGCCCCATTAACTAACATAGGCCCGTGCGAGGCGCGTGAAAATCACGCGCGTTGCACTGACGTATTATACGTTCGTCTGAATAAGCCCTAAGTCCCCTGAACGGCTGCCGTAGAAAAAAATACTATACGGCGGTAAGAGAAGTCATGTTGCCCAATGTAATTAATAGTCATTCAGCTTTCATTTTCTTCTCCTCGATGAGCTCTTATTACACTTTCCTAGAGGACCTTCCATATAGTTTTATTTTTCATTAGTTTGTATGTAAAGTAAATCCATATGGTCCTTAATGCAAGTCTGACAAGAAATTCGTTCCTTTATCCATTTTAGCCACTAAGGACAACTGCAAATCTTGGCACTTAGACGTGTCTTAGGGTATGTTCACACGCCCTATTTATGGATGTAATTCGGGCGTTTTACGCCTCAAATTACGCCTGAAAATACGGCTCCAAACTACCGGCAAACATCTGCCCATTGAAATCAATGGGCTTACGATGTTTTGTGCACACAGGCTTTTATTTTACGCGCCGCTGTCAAAAGACGCGCGCGTCAAAGAAGTGCATGTCACTTCTAGAGATGTAATTGGAGCCGTTTTTCATTGACTCCATTGAAAAACAGCTCCAATTATGTCCGTAATTGACGCCGCGAAAAACGCGAGTACGAGCAATTACATCTGAAATTCAGGAGCTGTTTTCGCCTGAAAACAGCTCCGTAATTTCAGGCAAATTGGACGCTGCCGTGTGAACATACCCTTAGGCTTTGTAAACTCTTGGTAAATGCTATACTAAGGGTATGTTCACACGAGGTCATTACGTCCGTAATTGACAGACGTATTTCGGCCGCAAGTACCGGACCGAACACAGTGCAGGGAGCCGGGCTCCTAGCATCATAGTTATGTACGACGCTAGGAGTCCCTGCCTCGCTGCCAGACAACTGTCCCGTACTGTAATCATGTTTTCAGTACGAGACAGTTGTCCGGCAGCGAGGCAGGGACTCCTAGCGTCGTACATAACTATGATGCTAGGAGCCCGGCTCCCTGCACTGTGTTCGTTCCGGTACTTGCGGCCGAAATACGTCCGTCAATTACGGATGTAATGACCTCGTGTGAACATACCCTCAAGATTGAAAATGGTTTGGTAGCATTTAAAGGAAGCCTATGAGCAATTTGGTGGTCTCAAAACTTCTGACAGGGTGATACAAGGGATGGGAAGAGCATTTTAAACTTATCTTTTTTTTCTCCACAGTGATGCACCTCCTTATATCTCCCTCATCTCTGTCTCCCTGCCAACTCGTGCTCTACGTTCTGCCAATGACCTTAGATTAAAATCCTCCATGATTTGAACCTCCCACTCCTGTCTCCAAGATTTTTCTCGTGCTGCACCAGTCCTCTGGAATGCGCTACCGCCAGGGGCGTAGCAAAAGGCTCATGGGCCCCGATGCAAAAGTTCTTATTGGGCCCCCCCGCAAACTCCTCATGGCCGACGGTCCGCAGCTTTCAGCTGCATCGCTGGGTCTCCTATGTGACACAACAATGCAGCACTAGCAGCCGGGGGCGTCACTAAGGCTGGGTTCACACACCCTATTTACGGACGTAATTCGGGCTTTTTAGCATTGAATTACGTCCGAAAATGCGGCTCAAAAGCGTTGGCAAACATCTGCCCATTCATTTGAATGGGTTTTACGATGTTCTGTGCCGACGTTCATTTTTTTTACGCGCCGCTGTCAAAAGGCTGCGCGTAAAAAAGACGCCCGCGTCAAAGAAGTGCCTGTCACTTCTTCAGATGTAAATGGAGCCGTTTTCCATGGACTCCATGGAAAAACAGCTCCAAGTACGTCCGTAATTACTCAGCAGACAGTATCATACATGATAGGATTAGATACAGTGGCTCAGAAGGCAGTATCCCACATGATAGGATTAGATACAGTGGCTCAGCAGACAGTATCACACATGATAGGATTAGATACAGTGGCTCGGAAGGCAGTATCACAGATGATAGGATTAGAGATAGGGCCCAGCAGACAGTATCACACATGATAGTATTAGATACAGTGGCTCAGCAGACAGTATCACACATGATAGTATTAGATACAGTGGCCCAGCAGACAGTATCACACATGATTGGATTAAATATAGGGCCCAGCAGACAGTATCACACATGATAGTATTAGATACAGTGGCTCAGCAGACAGTATCACACATGATTGGATTAGATATAGGGCCCAGCAGACAGTATCACACATGATTGGATTAGATATAGGGCCCAGCAGACAGTATCACACATGATAGGATTAGATACAGTGGCTCAGCAGACAGTATCACACATGATAGTATTAGATACAGTGGCTCAGCAAACAGTATCACACATGATTGGATTAGATATAGGGCCCAGCAGACAGTATCACACATGATAGGATTAGATACAGTGGCTCAGCAGACAGTATCACACATGATAGTATTAGATACAGTGGCTCAGCACACAGTATCACACATGATTGGATTAGATATAGGGCCCAGCAGACAGTATCACATATGATCGGATTAGATACAGGACTCAGCTCGCTGACATTGCGGCTCCAGCGCTGGACCCAGGAAAGGTAAGAATAATAATTTTGCTTCTTTATGTGTTACTGATTATTTTTGTGTGTTTGTGTTTTTTTTCAGGTTCGGTTGTTGGACTTCGGATTCGAGGACTTCAATGACGGCGTTTTTTTTATTCTCAATAAAATGGTTAATGAGGGTTGTGTTTTTTTATTTCAATAAAATATTTTTTCTATGTGCTTGTATCTTTTTAAACTTTATTATCACCGCCTTAGTAATGGCCGCTGGCTGATTGACAGCCTCCATTACTAAGGCAGGGCTTAATGTTAGCAGGTGCAGAGGCCAACACTAACCCCCATTATTACCCCGGTACCCACCGCCACCAGGGGTACTGGGAAGAGCCGGGTACGAACCAGTACCCGACCATCTGTAGTGACGGGCAGGCACCGGGGCGGCCGCAGGCTGGTAGTATTAGGCTGGGGAAGGCCAAAAACAGTGGCCCTTCCCACCCTGGTAATGCTGCCTGCTGCTGCTGTGTTGTATCTGGCTGGTTATGAAAATTGGGGGGGACCCCACATCGTTCTTTACAATTATTTTTTATTTTTTTTTAAATGAAGTGGGGTCCCCCCATTTTTCATAACCAGCCAGATACAATAAAGCAGCAGCAGCCTAGCATTACCAGGGTGGGAAGGGCCACTGTATCTGGCCTTTCCCCTCCTGATAATACTAGCCTGCGGCCACCCCAGTGGCCGACCATCACTACAGATGGTCAGGTACTGGATGGTACCCGGCTCTTCCCAGCACCCCTGGTGGCGGGGTAATAAAGGGGGTTAGTGTTAGCCTCTGCACCAGCTAACACTAAGCCCCGCCTTAGCAATGGATGCTGTCAATCAGCCGGCGGCCATTACTAAGGCGGTAGTAATATAGTTTAAAAAAAAACCACAAAGACATAGAAAAAATATTTTATTGAAATAAAAAAAAAACCCACACAACCCTCATTAACCATTTTATTGATAATAAAAAAAAAGCCGTCATCGAAGTAGTCCTGGAATCCGACGTAGTCCAACGACCGAACCTGTAAGAAAACACACAAGAAAAACGATTAGTAACACGTGTTAGGCTTAGATACAGGGCCCATGTGTGATACGGTCTGTGGGACCCTGTATCTAAGCCTACCACAACGTAGGCTTAGATACAGGGTCCAGCAGACAGTAATCTTATACAGTATAAGATTACTGTGTGCTGGGGCCCTGTATCTAAACCTACAGTGTGGTAGGCTTATATACAGGGCCCATCAGACAGGATCACACATGGGCCATGTATCTAAGCCTACCATGTGATTGGCTTATATACAGGGCCCAGCAGACAGGATCACGCATTGGCCATGTATCTAAGCCTACCATGTGATTGGCTTAGATACAGGGCCCAGCAGACAGCATCACACAATCTGTGATCCTGTCTCATGGGCCCCCTAAGCCTGCTACATCGTAGGCTTAGGGGTTGTGCAGTCCCTAAACATTGATGGCCTATCCACAGGATAGGCCATCAATAACTGATGTGTCTCCCGGGACCCGCAAATCAGCTGTTTTGAAGGGGCCGCAGCACGAGAGCTGCTTCCCCTTCATTTCACTACTCGCTCACACTGTGAATCGCCGACACCGATTCACAGTGTGACCGGAATGAAGGGGAGCAGCTCTCGTACGAGTGCTGCGGCCCCTTCAAAACAGCTGATTGGCGGGTCCCGGGAGTCGGACCCCGCCAGTCAGGGCTAATTTTACCTTCCTCTTCAGCCACGGCGGTAGTTCTGTCGTCTCGATGCTGTGTGCGGCGCATAGCGCTGTGACGTCATGCGCTGCGCACAGCGCTTGACGTCAAGACCTCCTCAGGAACCAGGAAGGTAAGTACAGTCTGTTACTATAGTAACAGGGGCCTGCGGCCCGAGTTACTATAGTAACTTTTTATTGATGTGGTGCGAGGGGCCGTGGGCCCCCCTGGCTTCGGGGCCCGGTCGCAATTGCGACCACTGCGACCACTATAGCTACGCCAGTGGCTACCACAGTCAACCGGATTAATTCCCAATATCCACAGTTTTAAACGTGCCCTGGAAACACATCTTTTTAGACAGGCCTATAACATTCCCTAATCTGACTCCTTTCCTTGGCCCCATTCCCCCCACACTCCTTGCACCCTAATGTACTTCATGTCCGTCATACACGGATACTGGCTGATGACTGGCACATGCAGCTTTATTTGTACCACCCCATGTGTACAAAAGATGGCTGGACCATTGTACTGAACAAACACTTTTAGGCTGGATTCACATGAGCACATTACGTCCGTAATGGACGGAACGTATTTCGTCCGCAAGTCCCGGACCGAACACACTGCAGGGAGCCGGGCTCCTAGCATCATAGTTAGGTACTACGCTAGGAGTCCCTGCCGGACAACTGTCCCGTACTGTAATCATGTTTTCAGTACGGGACAGTAGTTCCACGGAGAGGCAGGGACTCCTAGCATCGTACATAAGTATGATGCTAGGAGACCGGCTCCCTGCTGTGTGTTCGGTCCGGGACATGCTGCCGAAATACGTTCCGTCCATTACGGACGTAATGTGCTCGTGTGAATCCAGCCTTACACTTTGTGTCTCCCTTATTTCCAGCAGGGTCTTCAATCCTCCTGTCTGAATTGTAAGTTAGCTTTGTCACTATGTAATGTCTGATATAGTCTGTTTTTGTTCACTCTAAATTGTAAACTGCTGCGTAATATGTTGGCGCTATATAAATAAAGATTATTATTATCTGAATAATCCCTTAGGGGTGGAAAAAAACCTTTAGAATGTCATTGGAACATGGAATTAGGTTTCCTAAATATATGACTGTATTACCTACACTATTGTTGGAGTAGTTCATTAATTACATTTCCTACATAAAGAATGTTCTATACCTATTGTAATTTGTTTAAGATTGTGTTCAGCTCAACATCTGCCCCACTGCTAAAGCAAAAAAGTTTTCTGTACACATTAGGCTTCGTTCACATCTGTGTCAGGGCACTGTTCCGACGTTCCGTCTGAGCTTTCTGTCGGAACAGAGCCCTGACTGACACAAACTGAAACCTCTGACGCAGATGTGAACGAAGCCTTATGCAGTTTGACTCCGTTTATACAATATGCCTTTTATAGTTTATATATTACCTGTCGCACCGTCAATGAACACACTTCCAAATGCACACACATTTACGGTACCACCAATGTCTATATTTATATAAGAAATATTATCAATGCAAGAGACAAGCATGACGCATAGTACTGTCCGTTTCTCTTTTTTTTTTTTTCTAAAACAAACAACAGACTGCTGCTGGGAAGTGACACAGTCATTGATGTCACAAAGCACAGATTTTGGGCACAGTCCTATAATAATGTGCCAGCAGAACAATCTTGATCTCACAGGACAGTAGTAAATAATTTACAAATTAACAAGAACGAGAAAAAAACAAACTTGCGTGTGTTATATATACACACACAAGTATTCATACACACAGTGTATATGTATATATAGATATATATATATCTCTATATATATATATACACACACACACATATATATATATATATACACACACATAAATATACATACACACACAGTATGTAATATATACACACACATACACACACACACACACACACACACACACACCACATGGACAAAAGTAACAAAACTATTGGGACACACCATCCCTAATCATTAAATTCATGCGTTTCTGTCAGTCCCATTGCTACAAGTGTATAAAATCAAGCACCTAGCCATGCAGTCTGCCTTTACAAACATTTGTGAAAGAGTGGGTCAATCTAAAAAAACTCACTGAAATCCAACGCGGTAATGTAATAGGATGCCACTGCTGTAACAAGCCAGTTTGTAAAATGTCTTTTCTCCTAGATCAATGATCAACTATGAGTGGCATTATTGCAAAGCAGAAGCGTTTAGGAACCACAACAACTGCGCTACAAAGAGGCAGAATACGTAGAGTTACAGAGCGGGATTGTGAGTGATAAGGCACATAGTGCATATGAGTCACTAATGGTCTGCGAACTCAACTGCAGCGTTCCAATTTCCTCTGGCATTAATATCAGGACTAAAACTGTGCACCGGGAGCCTCATCGCATGGGTTTCCATGGGCGAGCAGCTGCATGCAAGACTTACATCACCAAGCATAATGCCACGCGTCGGATAGTGTTGTAAAGCGCGCCACCACTGGACCCTGGAGCAGTGGAAACGTGTTCTATGGAGACTAATCATGCATCTCAATCTGGCAGTTTGATGGAAGAGTCTGATTTTGGAGAATGCTAGGAGAACATTACCTGCCTGACTGCATTGTGCCAACTGTAAAGTTTGGTGGAGGAGGGATAATGCTCTTGTGTTGTTTTTCAGGGGTTGGCCTAGGCTCCTTAGAACAAATAAAAGGAAATCTTAATGCATCAACATACAAAGAAGTTTTGGACAATTGTATGATTCCAACTTTGTGGGAACAGTTTGGGGATGGCCCTTTTCTGTTCCAGCATGACTGTGTCCCAGTGCACACAGCAAGGCCCATAAAGGCATGGTTGGGGGAGTTTGAAGTGGCAAAAGTTGAGTGGGCTGCACAGTGCCCTGACCTCAACCCCTTCGAACACCTTTAGGATGAACTAGAACGGAGATTGCGAGCCAGGCTCCTTCGTCCACCATCAGTGTCTGACCTCACAAATGATCTTCTGGATGAATGGACAAAAATTCCCATAGACACACTCCAAAATCTTGTAGAAAGTCTTCCCAGAAGAGTGGAAGCATTTTAGCTGCAAAGGGAGGACCAACTCCATATTAATGCCTATGGATTTAAAATCGGACGTCCTTAAAGCTCCTGTAAGTCTCCTAATGCTATTGTCCATATAGATATATGTATATATATATATATATATATATATATATATTAGGGTGGTCACGATACCAGAATTTGGATTTCGCTACCGATACTTTGTGTAGTATTAAGATTTTCGATACCAAAACGATACTTTGCCAACAGTAATAAAAAAAAAAGTTCTTCCTTTTTCTGATGTGGGGTATGTGGTGTGGTGAATTTTAAATGTGCCTCACATTAATAGTAATCAACCCTATCATGTTTCTCAGTCATAATGGACAACATTGGGTTAATGTGTAAGGTACATGATGGGGTTATTTACTATTAATATGAGGCACATGGAAGTTAAATTCATCACAGCTCGTGCCTTACTGTCACGATGTGGGGTGTGGACCCACTGGACCGTACCGCGTAGCGGAATGGCAGCTGACCAAACAGGTAAGTACAGAGTCTATAGTCCAGAGCGGGTACCTGTGGCAACTTGGACAGCAATAAGACAGGCTCGGCTGGGACTAGGCGGCAGGTAGACGTCAGGCGTGGTGTAGCAGAACAGGTGTGGTATGCAGCACAACATGACAACAGCTCAGCATAGTGCTGGATCTGGATAGCACGGAAAACAGGATACAGGAACAGGGAACACTTGGAAACTGGAAAAATTGTTATGCAGGTTACTACGGCCGCGCCAAACCCGAATGTGTGTATATTTTATGTATTGAGACTTATTTTAATGTTTATAGTAAAAAATGTGTAGGTGTATTTTTTTTATTTAACAATACTTTATGTTTTTACTTTTTTATTTTTAAAAACTTTAATGTACTGGCATATATCTATATGCCAGTACATTAGCCTGTGTACGGTCAGTTGTTAGGACATACCTAAGTATGCCCTAGCAACAGGAAATATGGTAAGACAGCCCTGGGGTCCTTCAATGGACCCTGGGCTGTCTGCCCATATACACCGTGTTCCAAATTATTATGCACATTGGATTTAAGTGTCATAAACATTTAATTATTAGCTTTTCAATTAAACTCATGGATGGTATTGTGTCTTAGGGTATGTGCACACGGTAGCAGGCTTTTACGTCTGAAAAGACAGACTGTTTTCAGGAGAAAACAGCTGCCTCGTTTCAGACGTAAATGCTCCTCCTCGCATTTTGCGAGGCTTCTCTGACAGCCGTAAATTTTGAGCTGTGCTTCATTGACTTCAATGAAGAACGGATCAAATTACGTCTGAAAGTGTCCTGCACTTCTTTTGACGAGGCTGTATTTTTACGCGTCGTCGTTTGACAGATGTCAAACGACAACGCGTAAATTACAGGTTGTCTGCACAGTACGTCGGCAAACCCATTCAAATGAATGGGCAGATGTTTGCCGACGTATTGTAGCCTTATTTTCAGACGTAAAACGAGGCATAATACGCCTCGTTTACGTCTGAAAATAGGTTGTGTGAACCCAGCCTAAGGGCTCTTTGGATCATTGTAATCAATCTCAGACACCTGTGATAATTAGTTTGCCAGGTGTGCCCAATCAAAGGAAAACTACTTAAGAAGCACGTTCCACATTATTAAGCAGGCCACAGGTTTCAAGCAATATGGGAAAGAAAAAGGATCTCTCTGCTGCCGAAAAGGGTGAAATACCTTGGACAAGGTATGAAAACATTGGATATTTCAAGAAAACGTAAGCGTGATCATCGTACTGTGAAAAGATTTGTGGCTGATTCAGAGCACAGACGGGTTCGTTCAGATAAAGACATAATGAGGAAGGTTTCTGCCAGACAAATTAATAGGATTAGGAGAGCAGCTGCTAAAATGCCATTGCAAAGCAGCAAAAAGGTATTTGAAGCCGCTGGTGCCTCTGGAGTCCCGCAAACCTCAAGGTGTAGGATCCTCCAGAGGTTTGCAAGTGTGCATAAAGCTATTATTCGGCCACCCCTAAACAATGCTCACAAGCAGAAACGGTTGCAGTGGGCTCAGAAATACATGAAGACTAATTTTCAAACCGTGTTGTTTACTGATGGGTGCCGTGCAACCCTCGATGGTCCAGATGGATGGAGTAGTGGATGGTTGGTGAATGGCCAACATGTGTCAACAAGGCTGCGACGTCAGCAAGGAGGTGGCGGAGTCATGTTTTGGGCTGGAATCATGGGGAGAGAGCTGGTAGGCCCCTTTAGGGTCCCTGACGGTGTGAAAATGACCTCTGCAAAATACGTAGAGTTTATGACTGACCACTTTCTTCCGTGGTACAAAAAGAAGAACCGTGCCTTCCGTAGCAAAATCATCTTCATGCATGACAATGCACCATCTCATGCTGCAAAGAATACCTCTGTGTCATTGGCTGGTATGGGAATAAAAGGAGAGAAACTCATGGTGTGGCCCCCATGTTCCCCTGACCTCAACCCTATTGAGAACCTTTGGAGCATCCTCAAGCAAAATATCTATGAGGGTGGGAGGCAGTTCACATCAAAATAGAAGCTCTGGGAGGCTATTCTGACATCCTGCAAAGATATTCAAGCAGAAACTGTCCAAATACTCACAAATTCAATGGATGCAAGAATTGTGAAGGTGATATTAAAGAAGGGGTCCTATGTTAACATGTAACTTGGCCTGTTAAGTTTTTTTTGATCGAAAGAGCTTTTGATTTCTGTAAATATGACCTCCTGATGCTGCAAATTCAACAAATTACCATTTCAGTTCTCTTTACAACCTTTAAAATGTTTTGATCTCTGTTGTGCATAATAATTTGAAACAGTGCATTTTGAGTTTTTTACTTCTAAAAAAAAATCTGTTATCATTAGGAGATTTGTTCAATAAAATTCGCATTATACTCCAATGGTTGATGGCTTGAAGATTATACTTGCATCGACTATAGAGGAAAATCAGCGAAAAATAACATTTGCATAATAATGTGGAAGGCGGTGTATGGTATGGCCCTCATTCGCGTCACAGGGAAGTGTCACAGGAATTCCCTGTGATGCGATCCAAGGGGCATCCCCCTTCTCATTTTCCCCTTGAATGCTGCGGTCAGCTTTGATCGCAGCAATCAGGGGAATAGCGGCGGAGATGAGCGGCTTCTCTCATCTGCGCCGTTCGAGCGGGGCTGCGGCTGTGTAATACAGCCATTGCCCCGCTCCTGATAACAAATGTGTGCACGGTCAGCATGAGGTGATGTGGCCAGCGCTGCACTAATGAGCGCAGGCACTGAAGATAGAACATGGGGGTGTTTTGCAGTGCGCCCGCCTTGTTCTGTCTTCAGTGCCGCCGCTCATTAGTGCAGCACTGGTCGCATCATCTCATGCTGACCGCACACACTTGTCAGGACTCAGGAGCGGCGCAATGGCTGTATCACACAGCAGCAGCCCCGCTCTCAAACATTCATGTGTTACAATGCTAAGCTGTGCGGCGGCACAGCTTATTATCTAAATACATGAAATAACGGTATCAAACCGTTTGAGGGTTCACGGCATCGAAACAGTATCGAAGCTTCGATGCATCGTGCATCCCTAATATATATATATTTATTTTGTTACAATTTGGGGTAAGTTAGCTCACAGGATCGCCATCTCAAGGGTAAGGTGGTTGGCACACTTAAGAATTTTCACTCCAACACAGTGGATTCGGTATGAAACTGGCCGCAACCAGCTTTATTATGTTCATACAGGAAAAGCAGTTTTACAAAACAGTTCAAAAATAAACCCTGGGCCGTCCAGCCTCTAACTAAACATTCAGCTTCCCTAGCTATCAGGGTGAAAGGCTTTCTGCCCAGCACCTCACAACAAATGTATGTTCTTACCAGAACCTCTGACTCCCACAGGCTGGCAATACCTGTCTTCCTCAGACTGGGAGCTTTGTGTGATTAGATCACACCTTTCTTAACCCCTTCCCGCCCAATCACATACACCCTGAGGTATCAGCCAGGACTGGAGCTAGCATCCGATCCGGCCGATTAACCCCTCAGATGCTGCGTTCAATAGAGATCGCAGCATGTAAGGAGTTTTTAGCCACCGGCACCCTAGCAACGTGATCGCTGGGTTGCCGGTGGCTGCAAAGGTGATCGGAGGCCTAATACTTACCTCCCGGTCTGCTAGCAACGGAAGCCTCCTAAGCCCCGCTCGGCGGCGGGGCTTAAAAGGCTTCCGGTACCATCGGCAAGATGGCGCCGGCTCAGCTTCCGGCTCAGAAGCTGAGCCGGCATCATCAGTAGTGTGTGTCCGCTGTATGTTACAGCGGACACACCGATCTATCGGCAGGAACCGGAGCTAGCTCCGATTCCTGCCATTAACCCCTTCGATGCAGCGATCTAATGAGATCGCTGCATCAAAGTGGTTTGTATCAAATCGGCAGCCTGCCATACGATAGCAAGGCTGGCGACTGCTACTATGGCAACAGGAGGCCTAACAATGGCCTCCTGCCTGTCATTACGGAGGCTGATTAGGCCGTGAACAACTGACAGTTCCAATACATTGCACTACCTATGTAGTGCAATGTATTAGAACATCAAACAAACAGTTGGACCTAAGAAAAGTGCAAAAAAAAAAGTTCCAATACATTGCACTACCTATGTAGTGCAATGTATTAGAACATCAAACAAACAGTTGGACTAAAGAAAAGTGCAAAAAAAAAAAAGTGGCAAAAAAAAGTAAAAATAAAAGTTGTAAAAAATACAATAAAAGTTTCAAGTAATAAAATAAAACACAATCTCCCCCTTTTTCCCTTATCAAGTCATTTATTATTGAAAAAAATAATAAACCATACATATTTGGTATCGCTGCGACCGTAACGACCTAAACTATAAAAATTTTATGTTATTTATCCTGCGCAGTGAACGCCGTAAAAAAAAACCTAAAAAATACTGCCATAATTGCTGTTTTTTTGGTCACTTTGCCTTCCAAAATTGAAATAAAAAGTGATCAAAAAGTCGCATGTATCCAAAAACGGTGGCTATAAAATCTATAACTCGTCTCACAAAAAACAAGCCCTCATATAGCTCCATCGACGAAAAAATGTAAACGTTATAGTTCTCACAACTGTGGATTTAGTGTTTTTGGACTTTGCAAAGGCATTTGACACTGTCCCCCATAGACGCCTAATGGATAAATTAAGGACTATAGGTTTAGAAAATATAGTTTGTAATTGGATTGAGAATTGGCTCAAGGACCGTATCCAGAGAGTTGTGGTCAATGATTCCTACTCTGAATGGTCCCCGGTAATAAGTGGTGTACCCCAGGGTTCAGTGCTGGGACCACTATTATTCAACTTATTTATTAATGATATAGAAGATGGGATTAATAGCACTATTTCTATTTTTGCAGATGACACCAAGCTATGTAATATAGTTCAGACTATGGAAGATGTTCATGAATTACAGGCAGATTTAAACAAACTAAGTGTTTGGGCGTCCACTTGGCAGATGAAGTTTAATGTAGATAAATGTAAAGTTATGCATCATATGTCCTAGGGGGAGCTACACTGGCGGATTCACTTGTTGAGAAAGATCTGGGTGTTCTTGTAAATCATAAACTCAATAACAGCATGCAGTGTCAATCAGCTGCTTCAAAGGCCCAGCAGCATATTATCGTGTATTAAAAGAGGCATGGACTCACGGGACAGGGATGTAATATTGCCACTTTACAAAGCATTAGTGAGGCCTCATCTAGAATATGCAGTTCAGTTCTGGGCTCCAGTTCGTAGAAAGGATGCCCTGGAGTTGGAAAAAATACAAAGAAGAGCAACGAAGCTAATTAGGGGCATGGAGAATTTAAGTTATGAGGAAAGATTGAAAGAATTAAACCTATTTAGCCTTGAAAAAAGACGACTAAGGGGGGACATGATTAACTTATATAAATATATTAATGGCACATACAAAAAATATGGTGTAAAACCCCCTCAAAAAACAAGGGGGCACTCCCTCCGTCTGGAGAAAAAAAGGTTCAAGCTGCAGAGGCGACAAGGCTTCTTTACCGTGAGAACTGTGAATCTATGGAATAGCCTACCGCAGGAGCTGGTCACAGCAGGGACAGTAGATGGCTTTAGAAAAGGGTTAGATAATTTCCTAGAACAAAAAAATATTAGCTCCTATGTGTAGAAATTTTTCCTTCCCTTTTCCCGTCCCTTGGTTGAACTTGATGGACATGTGTCTTTTTTCAGCCGTACTAACTATGTAACTATGTAACTTGGTGACAGAAAAAATACATTCTCTTTACAAAAGTAATTTTATTGTGCAAAAAGTTGTAAAACATAAAAAGTGCTATAAATTAGGTATCGCCGGAAACTTATTGGCCCATAGAATAAAGGTAACATGTAGTTTATAACTCATGGTGAACGCTGTATAAAAAAAACTAAAAAACTTTGCCAGAATTGCTGTTTTTTTGTCACCTTGCCTCCCAAAAAAAGGATAAAAAGTGAACAAAAAGTCGCATGTACCCCAAAATTGTACCAATAAAAACTACAGCTCGTCCCACAAAAAAACAGCCCTCATACTAATACGTTTATGAAAAAAATAAAATAAGTTAAGGCTCCAATAATTCAGGAAAGTAAAATATCCAGTTGTGCAGCCCGAGGGGAACATTTCTTCTGTTTCAAAAGGCGATGTAACAAGGCACTAAAATTAGGGAACCAGGAAGGGGAGGGCCCAAACATATCTGCTGGAAGCGAGGCCGCCCGTACTATACCAGGACGACACTTTCCCGGCAAAATTCCCCAAACTACAAAGGTGCGGAGTGTGGAACAAAAGGGGGATAAGGAACGACATTTATCAGTGCGACACCAGCCTGTACAGAAAGGATTGCTTCACAGCGTAACACACATCTATGGATTATTTAAATTATTTTTTTTACCTTATTACTATACCACCTGACTATGCCCCTTATGTACTCTGCCCAGCTCACATATGCCCCACATTATAAACGGAAACACCAGTAAGACTCCAAACAAAATAAATAAATGCCTTGGGGTGCAGTTTCCAAAATGGGGTCACTTGTCAGGGGTTTCTTTTATTATTTCACATCATGACCTCTGCAATTGTGAACCAATACTTTATATGTCGCTAAATTAGGCCTCAATTTTACATGGTACTCTTTCACTCTTGAGCCTGGTCGTATGTCCAGGCAAAAGATTAGGGTCACATGTAGGGTGATTCTAAAACAGGGAAACACAGTATAATAATTAGAGAGCTGTCTTGTTATGGTGGAACAAGCTGGGCACCACATATTGGCATATCTATGGAAAAAATCCCATTTTCACGCTCCAACATGTGTGCACACTAATTTCTGCAAAACACCTGTGGGTTTAACATGCTCACTACACCCCTAGGTGAATACCTTGAGGGGTGTTGTTTCTAAAATGGGGTCACTTCTGGGGGGATCCACTTTTTTGGTCCCACAGGGACTTTGCAAATGCGACATAGCGACCGGAAACCAAATGCAGCAAAATCTGTACTCCAAAAGCAAATGGCGCTCCTTCCCTTATGAGCCCTGCTGTGACTAGGCAGCATGCAGACGTCAGGCGTGGTGTAGCAGGACAAGCGTGGTATGCAGCACAGCACAACTACAGCTCAGCACGGCACGGCACTTGACCAGAATAGCACAGGATACAGGTACGGGAAATACTGGGAACTGGAAGACACTAGGAGACCATTTGCATAAACAAACTTTGGGTACGACAACGATGCTCAGGAATGGGAGTAATGGGCTGGGCCCTTCTTACAGCCAGGGTGCTCTGGGAGCAATCAGCTAAATCTCCCACCTGCGTGCGCTTTGGCTTCTTAAATCTGGACAGAGCTCGAGAGCGCACCCTGGTGGTCCCTATGGAACAGGACGACCATATGTGCAGACATCTCTGGAGAGAAGGGTGTTGACTGGATGGATGGAGTTCGTGGTCAGCGACCACGGACGTTATACTCAGGGTTGTGCAAATGCGACATGGCGCTCAAAAATCAAATCAGCAAGATCTGCTTAACAAATTGCACTCCTGCCTTTTTGAGCCCTGCCGTGTGTCCAAACAGCAGTTTATGAGCACGTGTTGGGTATTGCCGTACCTGCGAGAAATTGCTTTACAAGTGTTGGAGGTTCTTTTTTTCCTTTATTTGTTGAGAAAATGAAAAGTTTTGAGCTAAATCTACGTCTTACTGAAGAAAAAGGTTTTTTTTTATTTTCACTGCCCAATTCTAATAAAATCTATGAAACACCTGTGGGGTCAAAATGCTCACTACACCCCTAGATGGATTCCTCAAGGGGTGTCGTTTTCTCAATGGAGTCACTTTTTTTGGGCGTTTTCACTGTTTTGGTCCCTTAAGGGCTTTGCAAATGTGACCTGGCCTCCGCAAACCATTCCTGCTAAATTTGAGCTCCAAAAGCCAAATGGCGCTCTTTCCCTTCTAAGCTCCGTCGTGTCTCCAAACAGCCGTTTATTACCACATGTGGGGTATTGTTTTACTTGGGAGAAATTGCTTTACAAATGTTGCAGTGCTTTTTCTCCTTTCGTCCTTGTGGAAATTAGAAAAAATTAGCTAAACCTACATTTTCTTTGAAAGAATGTCGATTTTAATTTTCACGGCCCACTTTCAATAATTTCTGCAAAAAACCTGCGGGGTCAAAATGTTCACTATACCCCTAGATAATTTCCTCAAGGGGTGTAGCTTCCCAAATGGGGTCACTTTTGGGGGATTTCCACTGTTTTGGCACCGCAAGAGCCCTTCAAACCTGACATGGTGCCTAAAATATTTTCTAATAAAAAGGAGGCCCAAAATCCACTTTGTGCTCCTTTGCTTCTGAGGCCAGTGCTTCAGTCCATTAGCACACTAGGGCCACATGTGCGATATTTCTAAAAACTGCAGAATCTGGGCAATACATATTGAGTTGCATTTCTCTGGTAAAACCTTCTGTGTTACAAATAAAATAGATTAAAAATGAATTTCTGCAAAAAAAAATAGCAATTAGACCTACCGGTAATTGTATTTCCAGGAATCCATCATGACAGCACTACAGGAGGTTGCCCTATTGACCTCTGTAGGGACAGGAAGACAGAGAGGTTAAAAGGCCCCTCCCACCACCCACTTGCCAGTGTTTTTCAATTACTACACCAGGATGGATGCAACCCTATTTTATTTCTAGGGATAATAACTGACATGTTAAACGCACAAATCAGAATTCAATCAGGGAGGGATGTAATGGTGCTGTCATGATGGATTCCTGGAAATACAATTACCGGTAGGTCTAATTGCTATTTTCCAGTACATCCCTCATGACAGCACTACAGGAGCAATACCAGATTATAATGCTCAGGGCGGGACTATGGATTGAAGGACTTTCTGTCCAAAACTTAAATCCGTATCGGACAGAACATCGAGCCTATAATGTTTGCAAAACGTATGATGGCTTGACCAAGTGGCAGCTCTGCAGATTTGGTCAATAGAGGCTTCTCTTCTTTCTGCCCAGGATGCCGAGACTGCCCTTGTTGAATGGGCTCTGATGCCTTGTGGGGCACATAGTCCTTGGGACTTGTAGGCTTCTTGTATGGTGGTTTTTACCCATCTCGCTAGAGAGCCTTTTGAGGCTTTCCTTCCTCTATTCTTTCCCCCAAACAGGACAAATAGATTTTTATCTTGTCTCCAGGAGGAGGTTCTATCCAGATACTTTAGAATTGTTCGCCTGACATCCAGGCAATGGAATTTTTCTTCTTGTTGGTTTTTTGGATCTGGATAAAAGGAAGGTAGAATTATTTCTTGTTCTCTATGGAAAGCAGTAGATACCTTTGGAATAAAGGAAGGGTCCAGCTTTAGGATGATCTTATCCTCTTGTACTTTTAGGTACGGTTCTATGATTGACAGAGATTGGATTTCTCCAATCCTTCTTGCTGAAGTAATAGCGACTAAGAATGCAGCTTTTAGAGTTAAAAAATGCATACTAATTTTGTCGAGCGGCTCAAAGGGGGGCTCACAAAGAGTCGTTAACACCACATTCAAATCCCAGGTAGGAACTGATTTCTTTAGGGAAGGTTTCAGTTTAGAGACCGCTTGGGTGAATCTTCTGATCCACCGATGTTCCGCCAGAGTAGTGTTAAAAAAATTACCTAAGGCTGAAATCTTTACTTTTAAGGTACTAGGGCCAAGTCCTTTTTTGAATCCCGATTGTAAAAAATCTAGGATTTTTGCAATGTTGGGAAAAAAGGGGTCTGGTCCTGGGTTTCCATGCCAGGAACAGAATTTCTTCCAAATCTTTTGATAGATTTTAGAGGTAACTTCTTTATGACTTAACAAGATAGTTGAAATTACCTCATCTGACAGACCGTGGTTCCTCAAGATCTGCCTTTCAGGATCCAGGCTGACAATTTTAGAGTTTCTATTCCCTGGAAGAATAAGGGACCCTGGGAGAGAAGATTCTCCTTGACTGGGAGCATGATAGGGTCTTCCAACGCTAGGTATTGTAAGATTGGAAACCAACTTCTTTTTGGCCAATAGGGAAGAATAATGATGAGCTTTGTCAAATCTTCCTGGATTTTTCTTAATACCATTGGTATTAGAGGAAATGGAGGAAAGGCATAGGCCAGATCCATGTCCCAGGGTTGGGACAATGCATCTACTCCCAACGGGTTGTCTCTGAGATTTAGGGAGAAGAATGTCTCTACTTGAGTGTTTTTCCTCGTGGCAAACAGGTCTATTTGTGGATAACCCCAATTTCGGGTTAGGGACAGAAAGACTTCCCTGTTTAGGGACCATTCTCCCGGGTCTACTTTTTCCCGACTCAGGAAATCTGCTGATAGGTTCTCTGAGCCTTTTAGGTGGACTGCCGTGACTGATAGGACGTTTTCTTCTGCCCAACTGAAAATTTGTGCAGAGAGGGCCTGAAGAAGAGTGTGTCTTGTTCCCCCTTGATGGCGAAGAAAGGACACTGCTGTCGTGTTGTCCGATAAAATTCTTATATGCTTCCCTTTTATGGTGGGTGAAGCTCTTATAAGTGTCTGCCATACGGCTCTTAGTTCTTTGAAGTTTGAGGACATCATCTTCATTTGAACAGGCCATGTGCCCTGAAAGTGTTGGTCTTGGATTACTGACCCCCAGCTGTGTTTGCTGGCATCTGTGGTAATCACTACATAAGGAGACGATCTCCAGGGGACTCCCTTGTCTATGTTGTTTGTGCAGAGCCACCACAAGAGGGATGATTTCACAGTCTCGGAAATTTGAATTTTTAAATTCAGGGAGTTTTGTTTTCGATCCCACTGGGACAAGATCAGATTCTGTAAGGGTCTGGAGTGAAATTGGCTCCATGGAATAGATTGGATGCAAGACGTCATCATTCCCAACATCCGCATACATTCCCTTATGGAACAGGCGTCTTTCCCCCAAAATTTCCTTACTTCTGCCAGTAGGAGTATTTGTTTCTCTCTTGGGAGGAAGGAATGTTGAAGGGAGGAGTCTAGCAGTACTCCTAAGAAGACCTTCTGTTTCTGGGGAGGAAGACTCGACTTCTGAAAGTTGATTATCCATCCCAATTCCTGTAGGAGGGAAAGAACCTGTGACCGATGACTGACTAAGATAGCCGGAGTATCAGCGGTCAACAAGAAGTCGTCTAGATATGGGATAATTACTATACCTTGACTTCTTATGAATGCCATGATCTCTGCCATAATTTTCGTAAAAATTCTGGGGGCGGAGGAAAGGCCGAAGGGGAGGTAGACAAACTGGAAGTGGAGAATGGAAGGACCGTCCTGAATTGCGAATCTGAGGAATCTCTGGTACGCGGGGTGGATAGGAACGTGATAATACGCATCCTTTAAATCGATCGTACACATTGATGCCTCTTCCCTTATTAGAGGAATAGTCGATCTGATAGACTCCATCTTGAATTTTTGATATTTCACCCATTTGTTTAGGACCTTCAGGTTGATTATTGTCCTGTAGGAACCGTTTGGTTTTTTGACCAAGAAGATTTTTGAATAGTGGCCTTTGCATATTTCGTTGTGGGGAACTGGAGAAATGGCTCTCAATCTGAGTAGTTTCTGGACGTCCTGGATAAGGATCTGATGAAGATCTTTTGCTTGGTACTGGGTTATTAGGAATTTCTCTGGAGGAATGGAGGAAAATTCTATTTTGTATCCTTCTTCTATTATCTTTAGAACCCAGAGGTTCTGGGTTATTCTCGACCATTTGGGATAAAATTGTAGGAGTCTTCCCCCCACGCTCTTGGCGTCATTGCTTTGAGGGCTGGAATGAATTATTTGGGTTAAGGAGATATCCTCGACCCCTTTTTCCTTTGGGGTAACTCCAGTGACCGGACTTCCCTTTCCCGCTGTAGTTCTGTGAGGTAGGATCGCTCTGTTGGCGAAATCTTCCAAACTGAGGTTTTTTTTTTTTGGTTTCTCTTCAGGAAACCCCTTTTTCCTATCTGTTGCACTCTCCAGCATGTTATCGAGGAGAGGACCGAACATCAGAGACCCTGTAAATGGGATAGAACACAACTTGTTCTTGGACTTCGTATCTCCTGACCACATTTTGAGCCATAATGCTCTTCTAGCAGCATTTGAGAGAGCCCCATTCCTGGCAGCAAATGTAATAGATTCCGCTGAAGCGTCTACCAAGAATCCGGTTGCCATTTTTAGTAAAGGTAGAGATTCTAATAGATCTTGTCGTGATGTCTTCATCATCAAATGGGTCTCTAGCTGGTTTAGCCATATAAACATTGCTCTTGCTACTGATGTGGCCGCGATATTAGTTGAGATCAAGGCCGAGGAAGATTCCCACGCTCTTTTCAGTAGTCCGTCTGCCTTTCGGTCCATGGCGTCCCTCAACTGAGAGGAATCTTCAAATGGGATTGCGTTTTTTTTTAGCAACCCTGGCTACTGGGACATCTACTTTTGGGATCTCATCCCAAGGCTTAGTGTCCTCTGGATCAAAGAGAAGTCTGTTTTTAAAATCTCTTGAAATGAAGAGCCTTTTTTCTGAATCTTCCCATTCAGTTGTCACCATTCTTTTGAGATTTCCATTTACCGGAAAAACCCTTGTTTTCTTTTCCGTTAGACCTCCAAACATCTCATCCTGGATGGTATGTGGTTGGTCTTCCTCGGGAATGTCCATAGTTTCCCGTATTGCTTGAATTAAGGTATCCGACATCTCGGAAGAGAAGAACATTTTTTTCTCTTGAGTGGAAGAAGTTGAAGGCAAGAGTTTCTCTCTTTCTTCTAACTCGTCCTCCGATAGGTAATAACACTCCTGCTCAGAGTCAGACCCCTGAGGAGGACAATATTTTTGATCCACTTCAATCCGTGGTCTTTTTGCCCGGGAGTGTGAGGGACTTTCTTGCGGAGGGGCGAGGGAGGCTACTGACTGACCCACTTCTTCACGAATCATAGTCCTAAGTTCAGACATGAACGTTGGTTGTTCCTCCTTTAGTATTTTTGCAATACAATCTTGACACAATTGTTTCCTATGGGACTCTGGCAATTTTTTTGCACAAGTCGCACATTTTTTAACCTTCTTTTTATCAGTTTGTCTCTGAGAAGAATCTTTTTCCTAGAGAAAACAGAAGGTAGGTAAAGTATGGTGTACATACATAAGGGGTCATACCCTTCCCCAAGGGTGAGACTCACGTGACCCTGGGACATATCTGGAGTTCCATCAGGACGAGGAAGTTCCATACCGCGACAGGTAACAGGCAATGCAATATGCAATCCACAAAAAAATAATCCAAGTTAGAGTTATCAGCTCTAACTACATACCTGTGCGTGTCCCTTTAAATGCGGGCGTTTTGAATTTCCCGCCTTCCAAGATGGCCGCGGACCGGAAGTAGCCCGACGTCATTTCCGGTCGGTTATTCGTCCAGCGTGTTCCTGGAGTGCAGCCGCCATAGCCAGCGACTGAGGCTTGCTATGCGGTGCAGCGAGGATCCCTGCCGGTGCGTCCATGTTTATGGAGCTGCCGGTCCCCGCCTGGTCCGCGGCCCGGCCGAAGCCTGCTTGGGAAACCCCAGCCCCCACACACTACCAGAACCCTGCCTAGGATTCCTCAGGTAGGTGTATCAGGGAGGGAGCTAAGGGACCCCTCGTTTGAGGGGTGTTAGCCTGGGCTTTAGGGGGAAGAGAAGGGGGAGTGCACGGACCCCCCGATCTTGCCCCCTGCCCGAATTTCTTTCCTGCACTAACACAGGAGCGACGCTCTCTGCTCCTGACCCTGTGGGGACAGGAAGAACACTGGCAAGTGGGTGGTGGGAGGGGCCTTCTGTCTTCCTGTCCCTACAGAGGTCAATAGGGCAACCTCCTGTAGTGCTGTCATGAGGGATGTACTGGAAAAATTAAATTTGAAAATTTCACCTCTACGTTGCTTTAATTCCTGTGAAACGTCTAAAGGGTTAAGAAACTTTCTAAATGCTGTTTTGAATACTTTGAGGGGTGAAGTTTTTAAAATTGGGTAACTTATTGGTGGTTACTAATATATAAGGCCCTAAAAGCCGCTTCACAACTGAACTTGCCCATGTAAAAATAGCCTTTTGAAATTTTCTTGAAAATGTGAGAAATTGCTCCTAAAGTTCTAAGCCTTGTAATATCCTAGAAAAATAAAAGGATGTTCAAAAAACTATGCCAATCTAAAGTAGACATATGGGGGATGTTAATTAGCAACAATTTTGTGTGGTATAACTGCCTGTCTTACAAGCAGATACATTTAAATTTATAAAAATGCACATTTTGGAAAATTTTCACTACATTTTGGTGTTTTTCACTAATAAATATTGAATTTATCGACCAAATTTTTCCACTATCATAAAGTACAGCCGCTATCAGCACCACCAGCGCTTGTCTATTCAGTTGCCCAGCACGGCTCAGTGCCTGATGAAGGTCATCTAGACCGAAACGTCGCACTCTGCCACTGGCATTAAAAACAAAAACAAAATAATAAAAAAATACCTTTTTTTCAAAATTGGTGTGCCGGATACTCTTTTATATAAAGTACAATAAGTCACGAGAAAATAATCTCAGAATTGCTTTGATAGGTAAAAACATTCCCAAGTCATTACCACATCAAGTGACACGTCAGATTTGAAAAAATGGGTCTGGTCCTGAAGGCCAAAATTAGCTTGGTCCTCAAGGGGTTAAAGGGAAGTTGTCACAAACGTATTTTTTTTTATATGTTATTGCTTTTAATATGTTATTAACCCCTTGAGTACCCAGCTCATTTTGGCCTTGAGGACCAGACCCATTTTTTCAAATCTGATATGTGTCACTTTATGAGGTAATAACTCCGGAATGCTTTTACCTAGCCAATTGATTCTAAGACTGTTTTCTTGTGACATATTGTACTTTATGTTAGTGAAAAAATTTGGTCTATAAATTCATTGCTTATTTGTGAAAAACACCAAAATTTAGAGAAAATTTGAAGACATTTGGATTTTTCCAATTTGAAATGTATCTGCTTGTAAAACAAATAGTAATACCACACAAAATAGTTACTAATTAACATTTCCCATATGTCTACTTTATATTTGCATCGTTTTTTGAACATCCTTTTATTTTTCTAGGACGTTACAAGGCTTAGAACTTTAGCAGCAATTTCTCACATTTTTAAGAAAATTTCATAAGGCTATTTTTTTCAGGGACGAGTTCAGTTCTGAAGTGGTTTTGAGGGCCCTATATATTAGAAACCCCCATAAAACACCCAATTTTCAAAACGGCACCCCTCAAAGTATTCAAAACAGCATTCAGAAAGTGTTTTAACCCTTTAGGCGTTTTACAGGAATTGAAGGAAAGTAGAGCTGAAATGTTCAAATTTCATTTTTTTTTTTACAAAATTCATTTATAATAAAAAAAAATCTGTACCACAGAAGGTTTTACCTGAGAAACGCAACTCAATACTTATTGCCCAGGTTCTGCAGTTTTTAGAAATATCCCACATGTGGCCCTAGCGAGCTAATGGACTGAAACACCGGCCTCCGAAGCAAAGGAGCACCTAGAGGATTTTGGGGCCTCCTTTTTTTAGAATATATTTTAAGCACCATGTCAGGTTTGATGAGGTCTTGTGGTGCCAAAACAGTGGAAACACCCCAAAAGTGACCCCATTTTTTAAACTACACACCTCAGGGAACTTATCTAGGGGTATAGTTAGCATTTTGACCCCACAGGTATTTTGCTAGGCTTCCTGGTTGCCATTGTAACCATCAGAACCCCGCGATTTTTTGCGGGGGGGGGGGGCAATGGGGTGCAGAGGGAGCCCCCTCCCTCTGTATCAATCACTTAAATGCCGCTGTCGCTATTGACAGCGGCATTTAAGGGGTTAAACTACAGCGATCGGAGAGAACAGTGATCGCTGTTGTTGCAGTGGGATGTCGGCTGTATATTACAGCCCACACCCGATGAAGATGGAGCGCGCACAGCTCCTGTGCCCGCTTCATCCTCAGGGCGTTACTATACGCTCCTTTTTCAGGAAGGGTTAATAAAAATAGTGGGTTTGTTTTTGTTTTACATGGCTTTCTCTGATCTCCTCACGGATCTCACAGAAATGAGCAGATCAGAGAAAGTGACAGGAGCTTTCTCCTGTAGACGACGTCACAGACGGCTGTGATTGGTCAGTCTCTGAAGACTGACCAATCACAGCAATCGCCGGCATGGGGGCCTGCTAATTGGTCCCTAGGCCGGTAGCAGAGACGGTTAGCTGTCAATGACAGCTGCCGCCGCTGTTATATCACTATGTGATATCACATAGTGACAGTTTATTCCTTCTCCGCAATAGTACGGCGAAGGAACGCTGCAATGAGCGGTGTGCGCCGTACTACTGCGGAGAAGGTATGCAACGGGTTAAAATACATTTTATTTATTTGTGTTTTACTTTTTTCTTTCTTTTACTTCTCTATGGGGGCTGCCATATTTTTTTCATCTCTGTATGTGTCGATTAACGACACATACAGAGATGGAATACGGCACATACATCCCCATAGTGAATGCGAACGGGAGCCGTTCCATTCACGATAGCGTACGCCGTCTGTGTGGGAACGGCGCATGCGCCGCTCCCACACAGTCCAAAAGGAAGGTCTTCGGCAGAGCGACATCCGGCGCCATTTTCATGTGGACCGGAAGCCGCGGCCGGACAGTAAGATAACTACTTCCGGTTGCGGCTTCCGGCCATATGTTCAGAAGCAAGGACTAGGAGCGGAGGAAGCGAAAGCAGCAGGTAAGTTATGTTTGTGTATGTGATGTGTGTGTATGTTCGTGTTATATTGTGTGATTACCACTGTATCTAATCCTCCTACACTGTGAATTCGCTCAAAAAATGGCAGCACACAGTGTAGGAGGTTTGAACATTCAACCCCCTCATTTCTCCTGGCACTAGCCAGGATAAAGGAGGGGGGATTGTTTGAGGACGCTAGAGCGAGTGTGTCTTCTCCAATTTTGCAGCATAATGAGGTTGCTTTACCACATGCCAATGCTGCAATTTTGGGAATTGCTTCCTCTAGTGACCAGCACATGGAAATGTTAGAAATTAGAATCGAATTTATAATATTTCCTGAATTGTGAAAAAATTTAAAAAATTAGAACAATGTGTAATCATTTGTATACTAACGGTTTAACAAAAAAAATAAAACATTTCTAGTGACACATTCCCTTTAACAGCTGGCAGCTAGTGAGACTCATAAGGCAGCCCAAACCCTGGACTGTCCTGAAGACTGAGTGGAACGTTTACTATTCTCTTCCACTCCAGCAACCCAGACCTTTTAAATATATAATTCTGGGCCCAAATCCTGCCCCTTAGTAGCTGCACTGCTACATATCCTCCCACTCTGATCACAACCATAGGTGGGATCACTTGACTACAACCCCCGGGGTCAAAGTTCCTGCATTGGGGTACTATCTCACATAAACCATATGATATACCATCTAATTGGGGGCACTGTCCTACATCAGATATTTGACTTGTGTCTGTCATTCCCTTATCAATATGTGAACTTTTCACTAGGAGAGGGACACAACACACTTTCTCTGCAATATCAAATACTTTACAACATTTCAATTCATGTTTATGAGATACAGTTTCTTCAACCACGTCAAGTGGTTTCAACCCATTGCTCCGGCAGTGGTAAAGATGAGTATACATCCCGGTCATGTGACTCCGTGTGATCCACCTATTTTATACTCTGACAACTCAACAGGATCAAGATAAACTTCAGAGACAGATGTGTATAGATTACCACTTTGTTCTCCACGGCAATCATATATCTGCAGCAAACTCTGAAGCATAATAATCAGTTATCGCAGTAATTGTGGGACACACTTTGTTCCCTTCTGTTGAACACACCTCAAAATCACATCTTCTTGGTTTTTTACTTCAACATTAATGCCATGGGAATAATTTACATCCTACATATTTATTTGTCTCTCTCTCACCTACCAAACACTGGGGCGTCATAATATCAACCTCATCCCGAGTACATGCTATATACTGCAGGTCACTGTGCCGATCGGTCTCTTCTCCATCACACACGTCATCTTCTGTGACCATCTCCTTAACATGGGGTTGTAGACCTCTCTCTATGGAAGGTGCATAATCTATTTGCTCTGCAGTATTAGCACATGATTCTTTTTCACTCCGCATTTTACTTTCATGTGACAATGTTACATCAGTTACTGCACATAAACGGGCAGAAATTAACTCTTTGTTTGCTGACAAGGGTGAGCACGTACATTTACTCGGCTCACTACAATCTGCCTGACTCGCTCTGAGCCCTGGAATTGGAGCGTCATAACAAATACACCCCTTGGATGTGGTATGCAATGTATTATCAGCTACAACACCACTTTCATTAGCTTTACTCCCTCCATCTTGGAGTCCAAATCATGTGTCTCAGCATTTACATGCTCAGACTGGCTAACCAGGGAGAATTTCCTATGACACTGTTCAGAAACGTCAGGTTTACGATTATTAGACCAAAGAGTGGTCATCTCCACAGCAGTGTTAGGGCCATGCTCCTGCTTAGTGGCAGAACACGACTTGTTGCCATTAGCAACCTTTTTTACCTCACATGCGATGTCAGTGACAGAAGCATACACTGTAGTAGCGTCCACTGAACACGGCTTGTTGCCATTAGTAACCTGTTCTAGATCACATACAATGTCAGTGGCTGAAGCATACACTGTAGTAGCATCCACTGAACACGGCTTGTTACCATTAGTAACCTGTTCTACATTACATACAATGTCAGTGGTGAAGCATACACTGTAGTAGCATCCACTGAACACGGCTTGTTGCCATTAGTAACCTGTTCTATATCACATACAATGTCAGTGGCTGAAGCATACACTGTAGTAGCATCCACTGAACACGGCTTGTTGCCATTAGTAACCTGTTCTACATTACATACAATGTCAGTGGTGAAGCATACACTGTAGTAGCATCCACTGAACACGGCTTGTTGCCATTAGTAACCTGTTCTACATTACATACAATGTCAGTGGTGAAGCATACACTGTAGTAGCATCCACTGAACACGGCTTGTTACCATTAGTAACCTGTTCTACATTACATACAATGTCAGTGGTGAAGCATACACTGTAGTAGCATCCACTGAACACGGCTTGTTGCCATTAGTAACCTGTTCTATATCACATACAATGTCAGTGGCTGAAGCATACACTGTAGTAGCATCCACTGAACACGGCTTGTTGCCATTAGTAACCTGTTCTACATTACATACAATGTCAGTGGTGAAGCATACACTGTAGTAGCATCCACTGAACACGGCTTGTTGCCATTAGTAACCTGTTCTATATCACATACTATGTCAGTGGCTGAAGCATACATTGTAGTAGCATCCACTGTACACGGCTGGTTGCCATTAGTAACCTATTCTATATCACATACTATGTCAGCGGCTGAAGCATACATTGTAGTCGCATCCACTGAACAAGGTTTCAAGTCTAACTCCTGTGCTTCCCCCATCTCCTTGGAATGAGTGAGCGTTACATCAGTCTCCATTTCTACAGGATAAGAATGACCTGTAGGGGGCAATATTTTTAAAGGTGCTGCAGTCACATCTATTGCACCACGCACAATTTCATCACAATCATTAGGTATGGTAGGGCTGTACTCCAGGTTACCATCAACAATCCCAACCTCTAGGGAAATCTCCTCAGATACACCCGGTTTATTACATGGTACGTCTGTGTCCATCATAGATAAACAAAGCAGCTGGTTGCCAATAGCAACCACATTAGTTTCACCCAAAACTGACATGGCAACATTCTCTGGGTTACCATTAGTAACAACACGCATATCACATTCGACATTCTCAACTCTGGCATCAAGGGGCGCACTTGAGCTCATCTCTTCTGTCTCGGCTGCCATTTCTTTACCAGCCCGTTTACACGCTGCATTTACCTGTTCAGACTGTGTGACAAGTTCATGTGTTACAGACATGTTAAGTGCAAAACTGGACATTTCGTTAGTGTCATCACATACCTGTTGTGTGTGATTTTCTACAGATATTACAGGAAACACATTTTTATCATCAGACACAGTTACAACAGGTGCATTTCCCCCTTTAGAATTAGAAGTAGCTAAAAAAACAAAACAACAATGTCCACAAGAAAAAAAGAAAAAAAAAGCCCCGTAACATTTGTAGAGCAACTTCTCTGGAGTACGGAAATACCCCATATGTGGTCATAAACTGCAGTTTGGGCACACGACAGGGCTCAGAAGTGAAGGAGCACCATTTGGCTTTTGGAGTACCGATTTTGCTGGATTGGTGTCTTGGCACCATGTCACTTTTGCAAAGCCCCTAAGGCCTCATGCACACTTCCATCACCATTTTATCGGCCGTTTTTGATGGCTCCGTGTGTCCGTTTTTGCTTCAGTGTGGTTTCCGTTTTACACGGACGTTGTGCTTCTGTTTGGCTTCCGTTTAAAAAACGGAAGGTAAACTTCATTTGAACTTGTCACATGTCCCAGGAAACACCCATAGAAAGGTTACAAGAAGTTTTTGGTGCTGTTTTCTGTAGCTTTCAGAGCATAGAGAACAGTTTGAGATTACTCTGCTTGGCTTGCTTTGGTTTTTTTGGAGTGAAATGTGTGCACTTACTTATTTTGTGACGCTGGGCACTAGTTCCCTGCTGCCATCTGTGCGTCAAACGTTCCATGGCAAGTTCCTCCCACGCGGCGTCCTTTTTATAGCGGTCGTGGTAGCATTCTGCCCGCGTATCCCACAGTTCTGGGTGATCATGCACCAATGCTATGAGTCTCTCCACATCCATCTCCAGGAATGAATGTGTACTGTAGTCTGTGAACTTTGGCTCACCCAGCTGTTGCTATGGCAACGGATCCGTCAAAAACGGACGGCACACGGAAGCCTTCCGTGTGCCATCTGTTTTTTTGACTGACCCATTGACTTCTATGGGCCTCACGGTCACTGAATCACTGACCAAAGTAGGACATGCTCTACTGTTGACGGAACGGAACAACGGATCCGTTTAAATAACTGAAGTGTGCATGGGCCCATTGAAATGAATGGGTTCAGGGTGCTATCAGTCACAAAAACGGATAGCACCCTGAAGGAAAAGACTGAAGTGGGCATGCAGCCTAAGGTACCAGTAAAATGGAAACTCCCCAAAAGTGACTCAATTTACGAAACTAAACCCCTTGAGGAATTCATCTAGGGGTGTAGTGAGCATTTTGACCCGACAGGTGTTTCATAGATTTTATTAGTGTTAGGCAGTGAAAATAAAAATTACATTTTTTTCCAATAAGACGTAGATTTAGCTCAACATTTTATCATTTTCTCAACAAATAATAAAGGAGAAAAAACACTTCAACATCTGTAAAGCAATTTCTCCCGAGTATGGCAATGAGCGCCATTTGGCTTTTGGAATGCAGATTTTGCTGGATTGGTTTCTGGGCGCTATGTCGCATTTGCAAAGCCCCTGTGGGACCAAAACAGTGGAAACCCCCCAGAAGTGACCCCATTTTGGAAACTACACCCCTCAAGGTATTCACTTAGGGGTGTAGCAAGCATGTTAACCCTGCACGTGTTTTCCAGAAATTAGTGTGCACTTGACGTTGCAGAGTGAAAATGGGAATTTTTCCATAGATATGCCAATATGTGGTGACCTGCTTGTGCCACCATAACAAGACAGCTCTCTAATAATTATTATTATTATTATCTCTAACATACAGCTGACACCCAGGGATGGTGGCACCGACTCTTCTGAGCCGGTGTCCACCATTTGTCGTATAGATACGGGAAATTGCAGGAAGCACTGGCTTTCCATGATGTATCCATATGACAAATATCGGAAAGGGGTTAATTTAGAATAAGTATATTTAAAACTAGACACACAATTTTGTAAGCATTCTGGATTTACATGAAATTATATGGGGCTACTACTGTTTTATCTTTTTTTTATTTTTATTATTATACTGTACTTAATCACAAATAAGCAATGTTAAAAAAACAAAACCCTACACATTAAATTACTGCATTTCCCTCTATCCGGTTTATTTCTCCTGGTTCAGATTCACATATTACTGACAGAAGTTCATGCAGTAAGCATAGAAGAACTGATGACTAAACATCTGATGACCTCAGAGGTGTAAGCACTCCATCACCTCCTGGGTTTTCCCCTTATCTTTCCCTGTTCTGTAGAAGGGATGTACCGTACTGAAGTATTCAAAGGGCGGCATCCTAAGTGTGAGTACTTTTCAGTTTTGGCCTGAGACCAAATAACAAGCATAATTACAGAGCTTACATTTTTTTCCCACCGAGCAAACATGCCGGAGGGACATTCTCCCGCCTCCTCACTATTAATGTCGTCAGCAATGACTTCATGCAGGAAATGTGATCCTGATCTAGGGTGTGTTACCTGAGCTAAGAACTGTGGCCTTTACACCTGCACATTAAATAAGCTCTATGAATACAAGCACTTCCGCTCAAAAGTGTTTAACCCCTTAGTGACCAAAATATTTTAGGTCTTAATGACCAAGCAATTTTCTGTATTTTTGTATTTCATTGTTGCATTCAAAGACCTATAATTTTTTTAATTTTATGTCAACATAGATGTATGAGAACTTGTTTTTTGCGGGATGAGTTCTATTTTTCAATGGCACCATACACAATATTTTTATTAACTTATTTTTGGGGGAATGGAAAAAAAACAGCAATTCCGACAAAGTTTTTTGCATTTTAAATTTACGATGTTTGCTGTGCGTCATAAATAAGGCTCCTTTCACACTACCATTAAACTTTGTTTAGCTGTCTTCCGCCGGAGGAAGAGATGAACGAGAGTCCAAATGGAAAGCAACGCTTCCGTTAGAATTACCATTGATTTCAATGGTAATTTTTTTGTATCAGATGCAGTCTGCAGCACTTTTGCTTTAGTGAAAAAAACGGAAACATAGCGAACGGAGGCAAACGGAAAGCATCTGAAACAAAAGAACCACCATTGAAATCAATGGTAATTGTAATGGAAGCGATGCTTTCCGTTTTGACTCTCGTTCCCCTCTTCCTCTGACGGAAGAGAGCTGAATGTACTATAACGGTAGTGTGATAGGAGTCTAACATGTTACCTTTATTCTATGGTTTGTTACAATGATACCGAATATGTATACTTTTTGTTATGTTTTACTACTTTTGTACAATAAAAATACTTAAATTAAAATATTTTGTTTTTGCATATAACTTTTTTTATTTTTCCATCAAGGTAGCAATACAAGGGCTTGTTTGCGGGACGAGATGTACTTTTCACGGGTACCCTATTGGGGAACATGACACTTATTGATTTAATATTACTTTTTTAGTTGGGGAATGGAAAAAAATAACAATTCCATTGGTTTTTTTTCATTTTGCGGTTTAAATAACATGTTGGCTTTATTGTTTGGGTCATTACAATCGCGGCAATATCATATACATGTCATTTATTTTCTAACACTTTTACAAAATAGTTTTATTTGATTTTTTTGCTACGGTCCACCTTTTTTTCTTTAATAATCTTTTGCATTAATAAATATTTTCAGTCACACTAGGGGACTTGACTATGCAATCTTTTGATCGCTTTATAATGCTTTGTTATAATAAACATGTAAAGAGAAAAATTGTGAACCAAAGTACAGCGCTGTTAACATCAAATGCAAGTCCAGACAAAGAGGTAATAAATGGGATTTATTGGGTTTTTAATTAAAATAATTAATTAAATAGGCAATTAAATAGGCTACGCGTTTCGACGCTGGACTAGCGTCTTCATCAGGCCAAGTGCATTACATTATGAGGCACTTTAAATAGTGAGGGAAGGCAAGAAAAAAACGGAAAAAAAATGCCAAAAAAGGTTATCTCTGACGTCACACATGGGCATAGTGATGCAAAGAGTCACATGAGTGTGCATAATTGGTTAAATGAGTAAAGGGGGGATTACAGCTGTTAATAAGTACGTATATGTGTTAAAAAAAAGGGAGATGAAGGATGATGAATAGGAAGAAGCAGGGGATAATTAATGAGCATGGTGGGAAATAATAATAATAAATAAATGAACAGACTGAAGGGGATTATCGGGTGTGAGGCAAGCGAACGAACATGCTTGTAATGAGAACAAAGTTGGGGTTAATGTTGCAGCGATGCAGGGGATGAACAAGGGGGGCTGAGGAATCAATGGGTGGGAGAGGAGGTCGGTCCGTACTCACAGTGAGTTGATGTGTGTCATATGGATCCGGAGTTAAATGCCGGCGGCGCTACGAGAGTGTCCCCGGAGTCAAGGACACACAGAGAGCTACGGTGGCCGCAGAGGGACAAAAGGGTAACAAATGCAAAGTGGATCAAGAGGTGTACGGACAAGGAAAATGGCATCATATTACGGTATATAGGACTATGGTGGCTACTGATAAGATGAGGGGGCAAGGAGAGGGTTACTTGAAAGGGAAGAGGGAATTTGACTTATATAGTGTTGATTTTGCAAAAATTGCATTAATAGAGCGGGAAATAAAACAAGAGGAGTCAACTTAGAATAAAAGATATACATAATATACATAAAAGACATAAAGGGACAGGGGTTTCGTAGGGCAATAGTTAGTAAAATATTAGAATAAGGGGACCAAAGTGGATGTTACTAATGTTAGAGATTCACGATGTGTTAATGACATTTTTGTAAGAGGTTTAAAAAGAATGGATCTTACGGCAAAGATGTTGATGCGGCAGCCAATGGGTAGAGGTAGAAGGGACGGTCCAAAGCAAAGGATGATCCACTCTTAGCCTCAGTAGGCAAGTCAGCTAAACCTATCAAAGTAGTATTGCAGCCCGAATGTAAGAACCTAGAGGAAAAACAAGAAAATACCACGGCGCCACATGGTGCAGATCACAAGCGAAAATAAGGAACCTCTCGGTTCTGTACCCATCAATGCATTCAAACCATCTGAATAAAATCACCTCAAATGTCTCCATCACCTCTCCCATTCCCCACCACAACAGCCATCCTCTCCCCTTTTTAATGACTCCATTGAAACATCCATCTCCCAACCTATCCCGGCCGCTTTACTTGAACTTTCTATTCATGATCATCACCATCGTATCTCATCCATCCTTACTCCCCCATCATACCACCCTTATCAGCCAATCTCTCATCTACGGATGGACAACTACCCCATACTAACAACACCTTCACCATTTCTTTTTTAGGCCTTCCCTCTCAACTTACCATGCCACCAGTGTCCCCCATCTCCCATCGATTACTACCCCCCATGACCCCCTCCTCCCACTCAACAGAAACACTTCTTCCTTCCCTCCAAGCCCAAAACCCCTAACTTCCTTCTTCCCCACTGTTCAAAGAGTCACAACGAAAAAAAATAAAAAAATTGAAGTAGATATAGGGGCTGTATAGGAGGCAGAACCAAACAACGAAAGTTTTAGTAAAATCCAAAAAACAAACTCAAACAGTAAAAATCTTCAACCTATCTAAACATGTACTTAAACAAAATGAAAATGACCTATTAGTCAAAGGTCTCTCCTTTTGTCCCACTGTATCCCCTGATGGTTTTGAACTCTTCATGGATTTAAACAGATTCATCCGTTAAATCACCCTTACACGCAATTTTGCAATTTCTCGCCTCCCCTGCTCCCCCTCTCATTCCCGGCACCACTCGCTCCGACCCATCACCAATCAATGTTAATTTTCATTCCAAATCCACCTTTTATCCTGCCCATCATCGTGGCTCCGCAATTGACACTTTTTCATCACTTGTTAGGAACAAATTCAATACCCTTGAAAGTCCTCTTATTACCTATTATATCAAAGAGGCTACAAGATTTCTATCAGACGATTCCTTCTATGAAAAACTTAAAACAAATCCACTACCAGTCTACTGCATCAGGTACGAAACCCTCATCGATACCGCCTACTCTAAATAGAATACTTACCAAAAAAGAAATCAATTTCCTACAAGTTCCATTTCCTTCTATGCCCCTTCATGTACCATTTACCCAAGATACACAAATCTCTCATCACACCCCCAGGACGTCCTATTATTGCCGGGATTGGTTCATTAACCAGTAATCTATCCCACTTTATAGATTTACATCTATAGCCCTTTGTCTTGAAACTTCCCTCATACCTCAGGGACATTACCCAGTTAATTAATGATCTTCGGTCACTCAACCAAGTGTGTAATTTCTCATCCGTGTGCTTTCTCTCTGCTGACGTATCTGCCCTCTACACCAATATCCCGCACAATAAAGGACTACTAACTGTAGAATCCCTCCTACACCTTGATGTTAATGTACCTGACTCTCAGGCACGTTTTCTAAAGGACTGTATTGAGTTTATTCTCAAACATAATATTTTTACCTTTAACAATGCCATCTACAGACAAAAAAGGGGCTGCGCTATGGGATCCCGTTTCGCCCCATCATATGCCAATCTAAACATGGGTGCCTTTGAAGATTATTTTATCATGGGTAATCACCCCTTCAGTACTAATATAATCCTGTATCGACGATTTATTCTTCATCTGCAACGGTAGCATCTCTGATGCTGACCTGTCCATCAATTATCTGAATAAGAATGATTTTGGGCTAAACTTTACACACAATTTCTTTGCAAACACTATTGATTTTTTAGATTTGACCATCAGCAAAGACCCCAATGGCAATCTTGTCACTAGTACCCATTTTAAAATCAGTAGACGTTAATAGCTACCTTGATTTTAACAGTGTACATGAACCCCTCCCCCTGGCTAAAGAATATTACCTTTGGCCAGTTTAGGAGAATAAGGAAAAACTGCTCCACGCAAAAAAAATTCTGATCAGACACAAAGATTTTAAAACAGCATTTCAAAGAAAAAAAACTTCCCGAAAAGTGTGATTGAAGGTGCTCAGGCCAAAATATCATCATTGTCCCAAGATGATTGCCTCCTACCTGTCCTTAGAAAAAGGGACAACGATAACAGCAAACATCATTTTATTACCACTTTCAATAACAGTAACAAACAGATCAGATCCACTCTTTTTAAACATTGCCACATTTTAACTAATGATCCCTTTTTAAAACCATTTTTACCTGAGAAACCTAGAATCGCCTATAGAAGATCTCAAACATTAAGAAACTTTCTTGCACCGAGCAAATGACGTAATGCCAAACCCAGCGTCACCACAATGTTCCCTTCCCTATGCGGTTCCTACCGTTGTGGTCATGCCAGATGTATGTGCTGCTCCAATATAACACACAACACTAACACTTACACGTCATCAGTCACTTCTGAACGTTTTAATATTAAAACCTTTTTAAATTGCGCAAGTGACTATGTCATTTAACTTTTACGATGCCCGTGTAACCTTCAATATATTGGAAGAACCACATAGCCATTACGCTCCAGGATCAATAAACAGCGATCAAACGTCATTAATGGCTTTCCTAAACACAGCGTTTCACAACATTTCTCACTTGTACATAATTGCAATTTCAAGGATATCCTAATTACACCTATTGAACAAATCCCATCAAGTTCATTGAACAGATTCAACCTCCTCAAATAGCGAGAGAATTACTGGATCTATAAACTTGCCTGTCCCAATCCCAGTGGCCTTAATGACATCACTGAAACATCCCTAGACTAACCATGATACGTAATTAACGTTCAAATAAACTAATACCTCTTACAAAAATGTCATTAACACATCGTGAATCTATAACATTAGTAACATCCACTTTGGTCCCCTTATTCTAATATTTTACTAATTATTGCCCTACGAAACCCCTGTCCCTTTATGTCTTTTATGTATATTATGTATATTTTTTATTCTAAGTTGACCCCCTTGTTTTATTTCCCGCTCCATTAATGCAATTTTTGCAAAATCAACACTATTTAAGTCAAATTCCCTCTTCCCTTTCAAGTAACCCTCTCCTTGCCCCCTCATCTTATCAGTAGCCACCATAGTCCAATATACCGTATTATGATGCCATTCTGCTCATCCGTACACCTCTTGATCCACTTTGCATTTGTTACCCTTTTGTCCCTCTGCGGCGACCGTAGCTCTCTGTGTGTCCTTGACTTCGGGGACACTCTCATAGCGCCGCCGGTGTTCAACTTCGTATCCATATGACACACATCAACTCACTGTGAGTACGGACCGACCTCCTCTCGCACCCATTGATTCCTCAGCCCCCCTTGTTCATCCCTTGCATCATTAACCCCAACTTTGTTCTCATTACAAGCATGTTCATCCGCTTGCCTCACACCTGTTAATCCCCTTCAATCTGTTCATTTATTTATTATCTTTATTTCCCATGCTCATTAATTATCCCCTGCTTCTTCCTATTCATCATCCTTCAACTCCCTTTGCTTTTAACACATACACGTACTTATTAACAGCTGTAATCCCCCCTTTACTCATTTAACCAATTATGCACACTCATGTGACTTTTTGCATCACTATGCCCATGTGTGACGTCAGAGATAACCTTTGACCTGCCTTTTTTTCTTGCCTCCTCTTACTATTTAAAGTGCCTCCTCACAATGTAATGCACTTGGCCTGATGAAGACGCTAGTCCAGCGTCGAAACGCGTAGCCTATTTAATTATTTTAATTAAAAACCCAATAAATCCCATTTATTACCTCCTTGTCTGGACTTGCATTTGATGTTAGCAGCACTGTACTTTGGTTCACAATTTTTCTCCTTACATGTCTCTTTGAGCGGTTGTCTGTGGACCACTGGTTTGGACCTAGCTGCAGCTACATCACCCAATAACATTATTACCTGCCTACAGTAGAGTTTTGCCTACTACTTGCAAAACCCCCAAAGGTGAGCAAGATCTTCACCATTGTTCTTTTCCTTATTTTCGCTTGTGATCTGCACCATGTGGCGTTGTGGTATTTTCTCGTTTTTCCTCTTGGTATAATAAAGGCCCCTTTACACCTGCCAACATTCGGACGGTGCAGCAAACGCCGATCAAATCGTTGATCGGCGCTCGTTTGCTCCTGTCACACGGAGCTATAGATGGGGACGAGCGGTCTTTACTCAGATCGCTTGTCCTCAGACATTATCATGTCGGCAGCGCGTCTCCCTTTTTACACGGGAAGATATGCGGCCGACAACGATAATATTTGACTTTTTTAAAACGATACGATCAACAGTTTGCTCGTTCATCTGCTGATCGCTGCCCTGTTTACACAGGGAAATTATCGGGAACGAGCATTCTATGAATGCTTGTCTGCCCGATAATTGCCCAGTGTAAAACCCCCTTGAGGATAGGATTCGACCTAGACTTTTGTTTTGTAGTAACCGATAACTCAAAATCCATAGGAATACATTGAGTACTTTGAAAATCTCTTCAAAATCGCTCCTGACAAGTGAGTAGTTCTGAAATCACAACATGTAGTGATTAAAAATAAATCACTATTTCAGCCATGAGTGGTCACTAATGGTTAATTGTAAATAGATTATTCGGCAAGCATGCAGTGCACACAATGAAGCTCAGCATAAACTTCAACGCCAACCGATAGAAATCTACTTACATAGTAAAGAAAAAATTATACTTAAGTAGTTTATTTTTTGTAATTAGACTCTTCATTTTACATCAGCGTTGCCCTTCCGTTGAGGGGTTCCGTCGGAGGTTTCCGTCAGGTTAACCCCTCAACGGAAAGGCAAACAAACCTTTGCTTCAGTTTCCCTCAGCATTGATCTCAATGGTGACGGAAACGTTGTTAATGGTCTTCGTTGGTCACCGTTGTGACACGATTCCGTTGTTTTGGCGGAAACAATAGCGCAGTCGACTATTAACCACGTTTCAGTCACCATTGAGATCAATGGTGAGGGAAACGGAACCTAAGGTTTCCGTTTGCCTTTCCGTTGGGGGGGTTAACCTGATGAAAACCTTAGACGGAACCCCTCAACGGAAGGGCAAAGCTGATGTGAACAGGCCCTTTCTTTTTACCTCGTCTAGTTTCTTTTACGGTTTTTAGATTTTAATTTACAAAATAAGAAACTACTTTTAAAGAAAAAAACATTTACTGCCTTCAGTAAATATAAGAACTAGTAGAAAAATAATAAAAATATAAGAACAAAAGAAAACATTATTTATTAACTCCAACATCCACAAAAGCGTGCAATATAAATATACAGTATGTTACATTATTAAAGGGGTTGTCTCATCAAGACAGCCCTGTTCATATTCCCAATTAGTTCATATGGGCAACATAAAAGTGGGTTTAACGCTTGGTACTCCCTAAGTAGCGGAGTTGAGAGCAGCTCAGCAAGCAGCTCCCACTCTGGAGAACCCAACTTATACATATATTACACCTTTATATATTACGGTGCCCACTGCAAGGGAAATTTATGGCCGAATTAAACTTTCACCAGCAATAACAGATCGTAGACTGTTCCTAGAGCTAGACCCAAGGTGATCACCAGGGTAGATGTCTTTAGAGAAGGGGTTGTCTTAAAAGGGCTATCAATGTAGGGAATGTGAGCATCCCCTGCCTGGTGCTACCTCCTATCAGCCAAAGCAGAAAGCTGCTGTAAAGAGGGACTCTAGTGGATGTACTGCAACTATGTATTACATGAACCTGACCTTTAAGTGGTTCTAAACCCTTTAGTAAACTGGGCTGGTGAACTATTTATTTCCATCGTGCAGAATTTTCCAGTTCTTTATACACTCAACAGATTGAAAGCAAAGCAAAATGGTTCAAGTGGTGTGGAATGATTGTGCGATGGCTCCTGTTCGTCGACGTGCCAGTTATCGCCACTTGTCGCAAACTGAGAGGGGACAGAATCCTTGAATTGAGAGATACCTCGGTTTATAATTTCGGCAGATCACTACGTGCCTGGGCCAAGTCAGGTCAGGTTCAACGTTGCGTGTCCCAGGTGTTGGGAGAACAACAAAGAATGAGAATGATAGCAAGAGGTGCGTGGAGGCGAACCTCTGCATGGATGGATCGTCTGACTGGAAGAATGGCGCGTAGTGATTTATTCTGTCCTGCAAGTGAAATTGGACGTTACATCCCAAGCCTAGGACGGCAACCAGCGTCCAATCAAATCATCAGAAGGCGTTTGCACGACATTGGCCTACGAGCCAGACCTCCGGCTACAGGTGCTCCATTGACCACACGTACTGCTCTCAAAGGCTATTATAGTGCATAGCGAGACGGCAATGGAAACTGGAATGAAGGGCTATCCTTTTTACTGATGAGTCTAGCTTTTGTCTCAGACGCAACGCTAGCCGGAGAGAGATTGGTCTGGAGATTACGTGGGCAACGGCATGAAGAGGCCTCCACAAGGGAATGTCACACCAGTCCTACTCCTGGGATTATGGTGTGTGGTGGCATAATATACGGTAGCCGGACCCATCTAGTCTTCATCCAGGTACACAAAGAGCTCAGCGTTACATTGATTTGGTCGTGAAACTAGTGGTACGGCCATTTCTCCAAAGTGTCCCAGAAGTTGTTTATCAACAGGACAATGCCAGGCTGTATGTTGCTCGTGCTACTGTGAGCAGCCTGTGTGGCCTAAATGTGCTACCACGGCTTACAGCATCTCTGGACTTGTTTCCCATCGAGCAAATCTGGGACATTATTGGTTGGCAATTGCAAAGGGAGCTGCCAGCAGCCAATCTTGATGATTTGCGTGCCCAAGACAACCATTAGTAACCTCATTGATAGCATGCCAATACGTGTAAGTGCATGTATTTCTGCACATGGCGCGAATGCGTAATACTCAATAAATAAAGATGTTTGGAATATTTTGGTTCCATTTTTTTATCATTTGCATAAAATTAACATGTCTATCGATCCTGTGATTTCCACAATTCCAAAACTTTTCCTACTTGGTGTTGCCATTTCAATGTTGAGGACTGTATATAGCCAGTAATGTAAACAATGGATGATTTTATTATGGCTACGTCCAGGAAACAGTATATACCTCAACTATAATAATCTTTTGTTTAATTTTGTTTTTGTAGAAAAGAAAACTACATCTTTAGGTATTCTACACCATTTCTATGCCATTAGGCCGCATGCAAAAAATCCACAGCATTCCCTCTAATTGCGAATATTGTTGTGATTTTGGAAAGGGTAAGGCTACAATCACACGACAGAGAAAAACGTCCGTGATACGGACGTTTTTACAGCGGCTGTCACATGGCTGTTTTCAGAATAATGAAGTTCTATGGGTGTATTCACAAGGGCATTTTTTAAATACCAGCCGTCAAAAAAATAGGACATGGCCTATTTTTTGCCGTTTTCACGGCCTGACAGCTGCCATAGAAGTCAATGGATCAGTTTTTACCGGCCGTTTTTCAGGAATCAATCCTTGTAACGGCCGGTAAAGACTGATTCTGGTTGAAGACTCCCTGCTACTTTAAGCGCTGAGCCCGGGGAATTCCCTGACAGCATTGTCCATATATGGACATTGAAGTCAGGGCTTTCAACTATGAGTCCCCAGCCAGATCATTGCAAGATCTCTGGCCGAAGATTCCGATCTTAGGAAAACCCTTGACGTCACTGTCCATATATGGATATCCATACATGGACAGTGACGTCAGGGGCTATTCCTAAAGCGGAATCCCCGGCCAGAGCTCTGGCAAGGGATTCCGCTCTTAGATGAAGCCCCTGACCTCACTGTCCATATATGGAAGGAGACGTCAGGTGCTTCGTTTATGAGCGGCCGACGCTGGCCAGAGGGATTTCGCTCAACAGGGAGTTACAGTGGCGCTATCTACAAGGGGGGTGCTATCTACAGGGGGTGGCGCTATCTATATGGGCACTGTGGCACTATATGGGAGTTGTGGCACTATCTACAGAGGACACTGGCGCTATCTACATGGGCACTGTGGCACTATGTGGGCACTGGCACTTTATATGTGGGCACTGTGGCCCTATCTACAGTGGTCATTTGGGCACTATATGGGCACTGTGGTACTATGTGGGCACTGGCCCTATGTGGGCATTATCTGCAGTGGGCACTGCGGAACTATCGACATGGGCACTGGTATTTTCAGGGGATTGGGACAAAAAAAAAACCCTGACAAATGAAATCCATCTTTTTTTTTTTTTTTTTTTTTTTTTTTTTAACGGCTTTGAAAATCGGATGGCAAACAGTCATTAAAAACGGACAGGCGAACTGGAAATGGATGACAATTTGGATAAACACTGATGCAAAATGGCCATGAAGAACTGACAGTTGATCTGTTTTTAATGGCCATTTGTTTTCACTATCGTGTGAATGTAGCCTTAGTCTTGTGCTAGTTCATGGCCAGTCCATGGCCAGGGACGACAAGTTTAGTCTCAGTTGGGCCCCCCGCTTTTACATTCCCCTTAATAACTGAAGGGGTTGTCTTTATGGTATGCAAACTTTGGCTATTATATAAATTTATTTATTTTTATTTCTCTCTTATGGTGAATACTTTACTATGCAAGAACTTTACTATCATCAAAGATCTATTATTAAGACAATGAATTTTAAGTCAATGAATGTTTAAACAGGAAGTAACAGAAGCTGATTCTTACAGAAAAAAAAGGAGAAGCTGAGTTCTACACGAAGAAAGTAACAAGTGTGCTGACATGTATATATTTTGTCCTGTGGTTATAGATTTGATTTTATATTGTGAGGGCATTCATCAACAGATTAAAAAACATATTTCACAAAAGGAGACAAATAAAAAGTAGAAGTTAAATGTTCTAAAAACATCAGATCTAAAATAATTAATGCTGGCCATAGATGGCTCAAGATTTAAGGTCATATATGGGGAAATATCAGAAGATCTCTGTGCGATTGAACTGCACTTTTTCAAAGAAAGAAGATAAGAGGAAGGACAGACATCTTAATAACTAGTTAGACAAAATGTATTTTTTGCTTATAAGATGCCAAATTATTATGCAGCGCTGTACAGAGATTGTCACTATTCACATCAATCCCAGTCCCCAATAGGGCTCACAATCTAATTTCCATATCCCAAACACACAATAGGGTACATTTTTTCATCAGTTTGTATGAAACCCAAACAAACACAAAAAAAAACCCATACATAATATAAAGGGAGTTATTTGCAGAAATGTAATCTTTTTGCAGCACTACAGCAATCTTCTTTGAGCCATCAACTAGAAACACATTACAGAAGTATACATTGAGATCTTTAGATGATGCAATAAAAATTGTTCTAATCATAAAAATAAAAATATGTATAAAACAAGAAGATACTATAACAGAGTTCCTTTGCCCTGAAACAATAATAAGGCCTCATGCACACGACTGTAACCATGTGCACGGCCGTGATTTTCAGGTCGGCCGGGGACAGAGTGTCACCCGCGAGCCGCCCGCAAATCGCGGGCCGTGCACATGGCCGTGGCCATTATTTGCTATGAGCCTGGACCGCAGAACACGGCCGTAATAAGGCATGCCCGTTCTTTCTGCAGTCCGGGCTCCTGGGCCATGCACGGACAGTGGAAACCACGGTAGTGTGCATGACCCCAAAGGAATGAATGGGGCCACAATTCTCCCAGTGGATTTTTGGGGGAATTGCGGCTGCAAAAGCATGTTCGTGTGCATGGGGCCTAATGGTTTACTACGTTAAATAAGCAATACAATAATATTGTCCCCACTAGAAAAAAAAAGTAATGTTCCTTTTTATAGGGAACTCATGAGGAAGTACTTTACCAATAACCAAAAGACAATCTTATAGACGCAGATGCTTTGACTCCAGTGTGATTCTAAGAAAAATATAGGGGAACTGGTATTTTATACTGTAAATTCCCAAATCACCATTTGCTGATTCAAGGGCTTCATGATTTCTCATGTTACATAGTATTTGTAATTTTTTTCCTGTTTATATCTAGATTTTCACTTCAACCCCTTAATGATCAGAGTATTTCGGTCCTAAATGACTAGACACTTTTTTAGAAATTTGTGCACATGGACGACCATAACCCTTATATTTGTTGGGCTACAAAAAAAAATGTTTGCACCTTTCTTTGTGACACATAGGGCTGATTTGAATAACTTTTTCGAGAATTATAGATTTATTTTTTTGGTTTCATTAGGGGTAAAGTGTACAAAATATATATTTTTCCAATGAACATTCTTTAAATTTGCAAATTGACACTAAAATAAAAGTATTATAATGGGTACACTATTTTGTTTTGGTCGTTTTAATAAATAATTGAATTTATTAAAGACAAATCTTTAATTAATCTAAATGACTAAGATGCACCTCATTTATTAAGAGGCACACACCTCCAAATAAACTAGGTACATCTCTGTCTGTTTGTGCGCTAGGAAGTCAAGTCTTCGGCAGATATGAGCTGGTGTAACTTTGCTCTTGTTTCTGGCCTAAATTATAGCAAATTTGTTGGGCCATGGATGGCTCTGTCACTTCCAGTTAAGCCCCACTCCTTTTTAAAACAAAATTCTGGGGAACGGTGGAAAAATCTAAGTATTGTGAAATTTTTTTACATAAAGTTTGTTTTTGCAACAGAAAACTGTCTTAGAGTGTTTAATAAATTCCCCCAAATATGTACCGTCTTGGGTCATTGGGTCAACTGTTATTTATGGACAACTGTTTAAGTTGACGTGATGTTTTTTCTCTTTAATTTTACTTTATAATTTTTTTTACTTGCTAGATATTTTTGTTACACAATACACTACTGTTCAAAAGTTTAGGGTCACTTAGAAATTTCCTTATTTTTGAAAGAAAAGCACAGTTTTTTTCAATGAAGATAACATTAAATTAATCAGAAATACACTCTATACATTGTTAATGTAGTAAATGACTATTCTAGCTGCAAACGTCTGGTTTTTAATGCAATATCTACATAGGTGTATAGAGGCCCATTTCCAGCAACCACCACTCCAGTGTTCTAATGGTACATTGTGTTTGCTAACTCTGTTAGAAGGCTAATGGATTATTAGAAAACACTTGAAAACCCTTGTGCAATTATGTTAGCACCGCTGTAAACAGTTTTGCTGTTTAGAGGAGCTATAAAACTGACCTTCCTTTGAGCTAGTTGAGAATCTGGAGCATTACATTTGTGGGTTCGATTAAACTCTCCAAATGGCTAGAAAAAGAGAGCTTTCATGTGAAACTCGACAGTCTATTCTTGTTCTTAGAAATGAAGGCTATTCCATGCGAGAAATTGCCAAGAAACTGAAGATTTCCTACAACGGTGTGTACTACTCCCTTCAGAGGACAGCACAAACAGGCTCTAACCAGAGTAGAAAGAGAAGTGGGAGGCCCCGCTGCACAACTGAGCAACAAGACAAGTACATTAGAGTCTCTAGTTTGAGAAATAGACGCCTCACAGGTCCTCAACTGGCAGCTTCATTAAATAGTACCCGCAAAACGCCAGTGTCAACGTCTACAGTGAAGAGGTGACTCCGGGATGCTGGCCTTCAGGGCAGAGTGGCAAAGAAAAAGCCATATCTGAGACTGGCTAATAAAAGGAAAAGATTAATATGGGCAAAAGCACACAGACTTTGGACAGAGGAAGATTGGAAAAAAGTGTTATGGACAGACGAATCGAAGTTTGAGGTGTTTGGATCACACAGAAGAACATTTGTGAGACGCAGAACAACTGAAAAGATGCTGGAAGTGTGCCTGACGCTATCTGTCAAGCATGGTGGAGGTAATGCGATGGTCTGGGGTTGCTTTGGTGCTGGTAAAGTGGGAGATTTGTACAAGGTAAAAGGGATTTTGAATAAGGAAGGCTATCACTCCATTTTCAGCGCTTGATTGGAGCCAATTTCATCCTACAACAGGACAATGACCCAAAGCACACCTCCAAATTATGCAAGAACTATTTAGGGAAGAAGCAGGCAGCTGGTATTCTATCTGTAATGGAGTGGCCAGCGCAGTCACCAGATCTCAACCCCATAGAGCTGTTGTGGGAGCAGCCTGACCGTATGGTACGCAAGAAGTGCCCATCAAGCCAATCCAACTTGTGGGAGGGGTTTCTGGAAGCATTGGGTGAAATTTCTGCCGATTACCTCAGCAAATTAATAGCTAGAATACCAAAGGTCTGCAATGCTTTAATTGCTGCAAATGGAGCATTCTTTGACGAAAGCAAAGTTTGAAGGAGAAAATTATTATTTCAAATAAAAATCATTATTTCTAACCTTGTCAATGTCTTGACTATATTTTCTAGTCATTTTGCAACTCATTTGATAAATATAAGTGTGAGTTTTCATGGAACACAAAATTGTCTGGGTGACCCCAAACTTTTGAACGGTAGTGCATGTCACATGCATAAATGGGGAGTGACAGAAACAGCCCAGTAACAGTGCTTCCATCACTTCTCATTGACTTTAATGGGAATTGCCATGCACACTCGTGGCAAAAGTGTCAATGGCTCCCCGCTCTGACAATTATAAGGGCCCCAGCTTTGGAATCCCACTGATGAAACAATTATAGCATTCCCTGTAGATTCATTGTATTAACTATACTGTGTGTGTGTGTGTGTGTGTGGCTGGATTAATTGACCACCAAATAGCCAAAGGGAGTATACTGTGGCTAGTTACATTAAATGAGCAACGGTGGCATGCAGTATTAATAGGTCACTGAATGGCAGCATTAATTGGTTTATAATTGCATTGGGGTATTAATTGATCACTGTATTACAGAGGAATAAAATCCCTTAGGCACTTTTGGCTATAATTCTAGAAAAATTAAGGGGAAGTCAGCAGTGCAGGAGTGGACTTTGCACATGCACAATATTGCTGCCACCTGGAAACCTTCACACTCAAACTTTCTTTTTGATGGATTAGTTCTAAATATAAGGCTGGCTCACCCTGTGCATTTTTGTTGCGTTTTTAGCATGTGTTTTTTTTGGGTTGATGAACTCCCATTGAGATATAGAGGAGTTTATCGACAAAACGAAAAAAACGCAAGCTAAAATCTTAACAAAAACGCACAGTGTGAACCCAACATTCGGGTACATTCACATGGCACACTTGTTGTAGAATTTTCTAAAATCCATTCCATACATCTGAACAGTGCTGTTTCTGTAGTAAGTGCATGGGTTTCTTCAAGCCACAGTCAGATGAATGGTAAAGTCACAAACGTTTCTGCACCAAATCTGCCACGTTTGAATATGCCATTAATAAGTTGTAATAGGTTTTTAATAAGTTGACATCATTAAGTATGCCGTTAATGAGTTGTAACAGTTGTAATAAGTTGGAAATAGTTAATAAACATTACATTGGGTCTTATTTATGGCCCATATTTTGATGCAAAACACACAAAAATGACATGTGCTATGGACATAAAAAACGCACATAGCACACTAACCATAAAAGTTATAATTAGTAGTATTAGAAACAAACCATAGTAGATTGTTAACCAGAGCTTCTAATGTCGATAACACAGCTTAAAAAACCCCAAAAAGAAACATAAAGGCATAAGCTCCACCATATACAGAGACTAATATGTCATAACAAATGGCGGGCACCATTAAAGGTGGAGATAGAAGGGTGCAAAACAAACATCTAGTAATCTGTAATTACATACAAGTACCCCCATAATCGTCAAAATGAAAAAAAAAAACTGTAAATACTTTATCTTAGGACAAGAAATGTATCGGACAAACAATTTAAAAACATCTAAAAAAGCAAAATATTTACATATAACTCTCAGATAATAATGTGACACTATTGTAGTGATATCCCAGAATAAGGCCCCATGCACACGACCGTGCCCGCAATCACAAAGTATGGGAGCACGGCCCGCAAAATGCGAAAGAACGGACATGTTCCATAATTCCCGGAACATTTCCACGGCACTGACACCCTTCCGTAGTGCTACGGAAAGGTGTCAGTGTTCAATGAAAGTGAATGGCTCCGTTTTTTGCTGTCGTGTGCATGGGGCCTAAGGAAATGACTAGTCAGAAAATAGGAATAAATACTTAATTATATATGTGTGTATATATATATATATATATATATATATATATATATATATATATATATATACACACACACACACACACATTGAAAAAAAGCAATAAATTCTTGGTCGTATTTCTTGCTTGTACCAAAATAAAGTATATTATGGGTGTGCACACTTCTTTATGTTGTCACTTATTGTATTTAATTATAGACTAATAGCTCAACATCTCCTCGCACCAGTGGGATCAAATCACCATAGCATATATGCAGAGCAGCAATCTTCCTGTATGAAACCGGCATAGGCATACTGCTTTTATTACGAATGGAACACAATTTAAAAAAAAAAAAAAAAAAGATAAACATTGAACTGCAGGTTAGATGTCACTGTGAAATATCTGAAAAAGACCAATTTCGCCTTGAAAGTTTCAGCCTGAAATCTCAAGGTCTATTGATGTAGATGATACTTAACCTCAACACACAGACCTTGGACTCATGGAAATTTGCTTTACAAATATTCTTATCTTTAAAACGAAAAAAAAAACAAAAAAAAACAAAACATTTTTTCCCCAGTTCAGTAGTAAAACAAAATAAAAAAAAGAATAACAGTCAAACAGATAAAAGTCTACTGTTAACACTACTAGTTTTTGTTGAAACTTTTCCTTCCCTATGTTTTATTCTTTCTAACAAAAAAACAAAACAAATTATTGTATACAAGAATATATTTCTTTCTATATTTCCTAGAGCAGTGCTGTGGCTTTTGCATTACAGGTTCACTTTGCAAGACTGTAAATGATAATTATGAACGAACCGAGAGTAAAAAAAAATTAAAAACAAGTACACAGTTGTACGGATTCCAGTATATTCAATAACATTGAAAGCTCAACCAATAAAATCATCTCACATTATGTTCTGATGCCAAGCAAGGTACATTATCTTGAGCCAAAACTGAAAATAAACATCATGTATCAAAAATAGCACACCTAACCACACCGAACACAACCGCTAAAACTAGAAAAAGGAATGCAAAACACAAATTAAATATAAGAGGTATTGTAATCTCATGTTATAAGCATCATTCCCCTGGCTATGCTAAAAATAAATCAGCACATTACGGCAACATTTTTTAGAAACTTTAGCCAAGAACTTGTAGACCTCCCAATAAACTGTGCTTTGGCTGCAGCCCTCACAAAATCTGCAATGAATCAGCAAATCTCAGGAATCATGGAAATTTCCCCGAAATTAGCATTTACCTCCATAGTGCGAAATGGGATTATTCCTAGCATTTAGTTAAAACTCAGAAAGTCATCAAGTTCATCGGATGTCATTCCTGGAAGTAGGCCAAACCTGGGGAATTTTTCTGTATTTTCACGACCATTCCTGGAATCTGACAAACTGTATATTTTTTTCATAGTGACAAATTGTCTCAAAAAAGTCTGGAAATTACATTGTTATTTGTTACTCAATTCCTAACACCTTAATATCGAAGGTATTTTCAACCTTAACCCCTTTCCCGAAATTTGCGGTATGGATACGTCATGGAAAGCCATGCGTTCCCGCAATATGCTGTAGCCATACAACAAATCGAGAAGGGGTTACAGTGTAAAAATTGAAAGTTACAAAGTAAAGATGGCTGCTGTTCATAACAGCAGGCCATCTTTACACAAGGGCCAGGGGGTGGCTCACCCCCCGCATTGGCGATCGCCGCAATTGGCCAGTCAATTGCGGCTTTCGCCACTCACTGTGCCACAGGGTACAGTGATATGGTGGTGATTGGTGCGGTCTAGGACAGCACCAATCCCTGCCATGTACTGATGACGAGGTGGCGGTGATGCCACCCCTGACCGCTACGATTGGTCGGTCTGCACCGACCGACCAATCGCAGCCATGGCATGTGTTTGAAACACCCTCCAAAAGCTCTGCCCACCTCATTCCGGTAAGGAACGGTGAGCAGAGCTGGTGTTACGGTCTGTGAACTAATACTTACCGGTTCTGAGGCCTTCTGTGCTGCGATCCTGATGGGACGTCTGCATCCGACTGCTTCCTGCTACTGAGTGATCAGTCATCATCATCATCATCTGTGCTGATTTTTTATAAAATTTTTTAGCAGTAGCACTTGTTTTGTCCCTAAACTTCTTATCCCTGTACCCCTCCCTCCGCCTCTTCCCCTTTTTACGTCCTGCGACAACCATCACTGATCGCCAATTTTTGGCACAGGACTTTTTTTTTTTTGCACCGTTTCCCTATGTGAGCCCTGCGGCCGCTAAGCGCTGATCAGTGACTAAGTGCTGAGTCTATAACCAGCCTCAGTGGTAATTTGTTTACGCAGGCTTTTTTATAAGGCCTTAATCACACGAATGTGTCCATTTTGCGCACCCAAAAAATGCTGCGTTTTGCGCGCGCAAAAGTTCAGTGTGTCATCAGCATATGGTGCGTGGCTGAGTGATTTTCGCGCAGCCGGCATCATTATGACACTCTGTTTTTATGTTTACAAACAGATAAGCACGAGGTGCTTTTCTGTTTTCATTCATTTATTTTACTACTGTAGCGCACATCACGCGCGGCACCCGTAGGTGCTTCTGTGTGCCGTGCGCGATTTGCACGCACCCATTGACTTCAATGGGTGCGTGCTGCGCGAAACACGGGCAAGTATAGGACATGTCGTGAGTTTTACGCAGCGCACATACGCTGCGTGAAAATCACTGACAGTCTGAACGGCCCCATTCACTAACATAGGTGCGTGTGACGCGCGTGCAAATCACACGCGTATCACGGACGTATAACACGTTTGTGTGAATAAGGCCTAAAACTGTAAAATAATTTTAAAAAGAGCAGCGTTAGAGTAGCGGACGTTTACGGACATCCGTTTTGAAAAAAATATATATAGCAGACGTTATAGCTATATATTTTTTATACAGTTTGAGTAAATTTACGGCTTATATTTAGTGTCAGTTAGTGACAGACATTCAGTTTTTTTTAACTGAAGTTCGTTCACTAAATTTTTGATAGCATAGCGACAGATTTAGTATAGCGTTATAGTAAGGGTATGTTCACACGGGCTATTTTCGGCCGATTTTCGGGCCGTAAACGCCCGAAAAATTGGAAGCAGAAGGCCTCCAAAAATCTGCCCATTGATTGCACTGGGAAAAACGGCGTTCTGTTCCGACGGGCTGTTTTTTTACGCAGTTTTGAAAAACGGCCGCGTAAAAAAACGGCCGCAAAAAAGAAGTGCAGGTTACTTCTTGGGACGTTTTTGGAGCCGTTTTTCATAGACTTTATTGAAAACCGCTCCAAAAATGGCCGTAAAAAACTCTGTGAATAACGCAGCGAAAATCACGAGTGGCTTAAAAAACTTCTGTAAATCAGGAGTTGTTTTCCCTTGAAAACAGCTCCGTATTTTCAGACGTTTTTGAGTTTGCGTGTGAACATACCCTTAGCGTTCGATAGTGACATACATTCAGGTTTTTTTTAACTGAAGTTCGGTCACTAAATTTTTTATAGCGTAGTGACACAGTTGTAGCTAAAAAATGTTTACAGTTCTATATTGGACGCCCAATTAATTTCTTTCTCCTAAATTTTTCTTATTCTTTTCTTGTTTTTCTTCTCTTTTTTTTCCTATAAATTTCATATACACTTGTAAAAGCACAACACACGCAACCACCTCTATGAAAATAAATTCAGTATTACACATGTTGAAGCACCACATACCCCCCTAATAAAAATGTCCCAATCATCCCAAAGGGTCTATTCAGCCAAAGAAGCATACGCCATCCTGGCCTCTGACACTGAATGGGCCAGCGAGGGAGAAGAGGAAATTGCCCCATTCCTCTTGACCTCCTCATCATCCTCATCTAGTGATGAGGAACCCCTGCAAAGACGCCCCAGGACATCAGCTGAGGCAACCCCCAAATGAGTGATACCATGTGGAACCCACCCCCTAATAATTATGAGCCTCACACTCCAGATTTCATAGGCAGCTCAGGAATTCAGTTTGAGATGGTAGGCCTCGCAGAAATTGACTATTTCTAGCTCTTTTTCTCTGAGGATTTTGTTAATTTAATCGTGGCCCAGACAAACTTATACGCCCAGCAATTTTTAGCCCAAAACCCATTGTCATCATTTGCTAGGTGGACCCCCATAGAAGCAGCGGAGATTATGACATTTTGGGGCCTTGTCCTACATATGGGCTTAGTAAAATAAGCCAGCGATTAGGCAATACTAAAGTGCGTACATTTTATACAACACCCCATTATAATCGGATGGCAATAACCCGGACACGTTTTGAAATAATTCTGAAATCCGCTCCGTGATGACCCCACATATGACCGCCTATTCAAAATCAGGCCAATCATTATTTCTGCACCAAATTTCAAGAAGTGTACAAACCCCCGAAAAGAACATTGCAATAGACGAGTCCCTTGTACATTTTAAGGGGAGACTAAAATTCCGTCAGTACCTGCCAAGCAATAGGGTGAGGTATGGAATTAAAATGTACAAGCTGTGCGAGAGTAGCTCAGGGTACACCTACAGGTATAGGGTTTATGAAGGGAAAGACACCTGGATAGAACCTCCAGAATGTCCTGAGAATTAGTGGAAAAATAGTGTGGGATTTGGTGCACCCACTGCTGGACCAGGGTTATCACCTTTACGTGGAAAACTTCTATACCAGCATCCCACTATTTAAATGCCTCTCCACCAGAAGTACTGCAGCATGTGGCACCGTGCGCAAAAACTAAAGAGGCCTCTCTAAAAAACTGATTGGGAAACCCCTAAGAAAGGGAGAAAGCAGGGCACTACATAACGAGAACATGTTGCTGGTCAAGTATAACGACAAGAGGTACGTCCTTCTGTTGATCACAATACACGGTACCGGCAGCACCCCTGTCCCTGTCCGAGGTAGCACTTCAATGACCCCCGAGACACATTGCATCCTAGACTACAATAAGTACATGGGAGGGGTTGATCTCTCTGATCAAGTGCTGATGCCATACAGTGCCACGCGCAAAACAACGGTCTGGTACAAAATGCTGGCAGTGCACATGGTACAGATGGCATTGTATAACTCTTACGTGCTATACGAATGTGCAGGCTGGACAAGGACTTTCCTTCAGTTTCAAGAGGCGGTTATCAAGGCCCTTGTATTTGGGAACAAGGAAGGGGAGGACCCCAGTACTTCTAGAAGCGATGGTCCACGTATTGTACCAGGGCAACATTTTCCTGGCGAAATCCCCTCCACTGGTAAAAAGGGAAGGACCCAAAAAAGGTGTAAAGTGTGCTACAAAAGGGGGAGAAGACGAGACAACTTATCATTGTGAAACCTGGCCTGTGCATAAAGGAGTGCTTCAAAGTTAATGACACATCCATGGATTTTTAATTGAATAATTTTTTTAAATGCTCACTATACCCCTAGATAAATACCTTGAGGGGTGTAGTTTCCCAAATGGAGTTACTCTTGGGGGGTTTCCACTGTTTTGGCCACTCAGGGGCTTTGCAAATGTGACATGGCCTCCACAAACCATTCCGGTTAAATTTGAACTCCAAGTGGTGTTCTTTCCCTTCTGAGCCCTGCCGTGTGTCACAGCCGTTTATGACCACATGTGAGGTACTCTTTTTCTCGGGAGAAACTGCTCTACAAATGTTGTGGTGCTTTTTCTCCTTTAGTCCTTGTGGGAATGAAAAAAAAATGAGCTAAACCTACGTTTTATTGGGAAAATGTAGATTTTCATTTTAACAGGCTACTTCTAATAATTTCTGCAAAGAAGCTGTGGGGTCAAAATGCTCACTATACCCCTAGATAATATCTTTGAAGGGTATAGTTTCCAAAATGGAGTCAATCTTGGGGTGTCTCCACTGTTTTGACCACTCAGGGGCTTTGCAAATGTGACAAGGCCTCCGCAAACCATTCCGGTTAAATTTGAACTCCAAATGGTGTTCTTTCGCTTCTGAGCCCTGCCGTGTTTCCAAACAGCTGTTTATGACCACATGTGGGACACGGTTATTCGGAAGAAACCGCTTTACAAATGTTGTGGTGCTTTTTCTCCTTGTGGGAATGGAAAAAAATTAGCTAAACCTACGTTTTATTGAGAAAAACGTAGAGTTTCATTTTCACGGCCTACTTCCAATAATTTCTGCAAAAAACCTGTGGGGTGAAAATGCTCATTATACCACTAGATAATTTTCTCAAGGGGTGTCGTTTCCAAAATGGGGTCACTTGTGGGTAGTTCCCACTGTTTTGGCACCGCAAGAGCCCTTCAAACCCGACATGGTGCCTAAAATATATTCTAATAAAAAGAAGGCCCGAAAATCCTCTAGGTTATCCTTTGCTTCTGAGGCCGGTGCTTCAGTCCATAAGCAGGCTTGGGCCACATGTGGGATATTTCCTAAAACTGCAGAATCTAGGCAATAAATATTGAGTTGCATTTTTCTAGTAAAACTTTCTGTTACAAAAAAAATTGTTTAAAAAAAAATTTCTGCAAAAAAAAATTTGTACATTTCAAAACTAATTAGCTTTAATTCCTGTGAAACGTCTAAAGGGTTAAGAAACGTTCTAAATGCTGTTTTGAATACTTTGAGGGGTGAAGTTTTTAAAATGGGGTGACTTATTGGGGGTTTCTAATACAGAAGGCCCTCAAAGCCACTTCAGAACTGAACTAGCCCCTGTAAAAATAGCCTTATGATATTTTCTTGAAAATGTGAGAAATTGCTGCTAAAGTTCTAAGCCTTGTAACGTCCTAGAAAAATAAAAGGATGTTCAAAAACGATGCCAATTTAAAATAGACATGTGGGGTACGTTAATTAGCAACAATTTTGTGTGGTATAAATGCCTGTCTCACAAGCAGATACATTTAAATTTAAAAAATAATGCAAATTTTTGAAATTTCTCGCAAAATTTTGGTGTTTTTCACAGTTAAATACTGAACGTATCCAGCAAATTTTGTCAGTACCATAAAGTCCAATGTGTCACAAGAAAACAGTCTCAGAATCGCTTTAATAGGTAAAAGCATTCCGAAGTTATTACCACATGAATTGAAACATGTCAAATTTGAAAAATGAGGCTCTGTCAGGAAGGTGAAAAGTGGCCAAAGAGGGAAGGGGTTAATGACCGAGCAAATTTTTTATTTTTTTCCATCGTCGCAGTCCAAGAGCTATAACCTTTTTATTTTTCCGTCGACATAGCTGTATGACTTGTTTTTTGTTACAATCATGGCAATACCATATTTATATATATATTTTATGTTTTACTACTTTTACACAGTAAAAACAATTTTTTTTTTCTAAAAAATTATTTGTTTTTGCATCGCCATATTTTAAGAGCCATAACTTTCCTATTTTTCTGCCAATGCAGCTGTATTAGAGCCTTTTTTTTGCGAGACAACTTGTAGTTTTTATTAGTTCTATTTTGGAGTACATGCAACTTTTTGATCACTTTTTATAAAAATTATTTGAAGACAGGATGAACAGAAAACAGCAATTCTGGCAACGTTTTTTATTTAATTTTTTTATGGCGTTCACAGTGAGGGTTAAATAATCTAATCGTTTAATAGTTGGGGTTGTTATGGACGCGGTGATACCAAATATGTGAAACTTTTTTTCCATATTAAAGCATTTTAGAAGGGGAAAAAGTGGGTTTTTAATTTTTATTCTTTGGGGATTTTTATTTATAATAAAAACTTTATTAAACGTTTTTAGTCATTTAAATGGCGCGATCACTATTGAACGCGGCATTTAATGGGTTAAACAAGTGTGATCACGCTCGATGGAGCGGTCTCAGCCCGTGAGTCCGCTCCATATTCCCCCACCCGGCGTGCGCCGTATATAAACGGTGGATGTCGGGAAGGGGTTAAGGACATAGCCTGTTTTGGCCTTAAGGGGAATGTGTTGCCAGCAAAACATGTTTTTTTTTTTTTAGTTAAACAATTAGTGTGTGGGTGATTAAACATTGTTCTAATCTTTTTTATTTTTTTCACTTGTCAGGAAATATTATAAATTGGATTCAATTTATAATATTTCCCAGCACTGGTCACTAGATGGAGCAATTCCCAAAATTGCAGCATTGCATGTGGTAAAGCAACCACATTGCTTTATGCTGCAAAATTGGGAAAAAATCCCTCGCTCTAGTGAGCTCTCAGAATCCCCCCCTCCTTTATCCTGGCTAGTGCCGGGAGAAACGAGGGGTTTGAACGGTCTAACCTCCTACACTATGTGTCGCCATTTTTTGAGCTAACACACAGTGTAGAAGGTTTACATACACTAGTAAACACACAGTATAACACTTACATACACAGAAATCACTTACCTGCTCCAGTCGCCGCCGCTCCCTCCGGTTCGTCCGCTCCGTCTGCTGCCGCTGCTCCATGTGCACAAGTCCGGAAGCCGCGACCGGAAGTAGTAATCTTACTGTCCGGCCGAGACTTCCGGTCCACAGGAAAATGGTGCCGGACAGCGCGCATTTCAAATTGGACGGCGTACACCATAGTGGATGGAACGGGCCCCGTTCGCATTCCCTATGGGACTGTGGCTGCCGTATTCCATGTCTGTATGTGTCGTTAATCGACACACACAGAAATGGAAAAAAAAATGGCAGCCCCCATAGGGAAGAAAAAGTGTAAAAATAGAAAAAAGTAACACACAAACACACAAATAAATATAAACGTTTTTAATAAAACCCTAACATAAACCTGATATAAAAAAAAATAATTTGGTGACACTGTTCCTTTAAGGACATAGACAATTTTTTAAAATCTGACATGTGTCACTTCATGTGGTAATAACTCTGGAATGCTTTTATGTATCCAAGCAATTCTGAGACTGTTTTTTCATGACACATTGTACTTTGTGTTAGTGGTAAAACTTGGTCGATATATTCAGTGTTTATTTGTGAAAAACCACAAAATTCAGAGAAAATTTGCAAAAATTAGTATTTTCTAAATTTAAATGTATTTGCTTGTAAGACAGATAGTAATACCATATAAAACAGTTACTAGTTAACATTTCGCATATGTCTACTTATGTTTGCATCGTTTTTTTAAAAGTAGTTTTATTTTTCTAGGACGTTACCCGGCTTAGAACTTTAGAAGCAATTTCTCACATTTTCAAGGAAATTTCAAAAGGCCATTTTTTCAGAGACAAGATCAGTTCTAAAGTGGCTTTGAGGGCCTTATATATTAGAAAGTCCCCATAAGTCACCCAATTTTAAAAACTAGACCCCTCAAAGCATTCAAAACAGCATTCAGAAAGTGTTTTAACACTTTAGGCGTTTCACAGGAATTAAAGCAATGTAGAGGGGATATTTACCATTTTTTATTTTTTTGACAAAATTCATTGGTAATAAAAAAAAATCTTTAACACAGAAGGTTTTACAAGAGAAATGCAACTTAATATTTATTGCCCAGATTCTGCAGTTTTTATAAATATCCAACATGTGGCCTTAGCGTTCTAATGGACTGAAACACAGGCCTCAAAAGCAAAGGAGCACCTGGTGGATTTTGGGGCCACCTTTTATAGAATATATTTTAGGCACCATGTCCGGTTTGAAGAGGTCTTGTGGTGCCAAAACAGTGGAAACCCCCCAAAAGTGACCCCATTTTGTAAACTACACCCCTCAAGAAATTTATCTAGGGATATAGTTAGCATTTTGACCCCACAGTTTCTTTACTAAACCTATTGGAATTAGGCTGTAAAAAATGAAAATCTACTTTTTCGTAAAAAAACTGACATTTTTAATTTTTACAAGTAATAAATGAGAAAAAGTACCCCAACATTTGTAAAGCATCTTCTCCCTATTATGGCAATTAAACATATGTGGTAATAAACTGCTGTTTGGACCCACGGCAGGGCTCACAAGGGAAAGAGCACCATTTCAATTTTGGAGAGCAGATTTTGCTGGAATAGTTTTCAGTGCAATGTCGTGTTTGCAACGCCCTGGAGGGACCAAAACAGCGGAAACCCCCCAAAAGTGACACATTTTTTAAACTACACCCCTCAAGGAATATTTCTAGGGGTATAGTTAGCATTTTGACCAAACACGGTTTTTGCAGAATTTATGAGATTTAAGCCGTGAAATTGAAAATCTAAATTTTTTCTAATAAAATGTCGTTTTAGTTAAGATTTTTTCATTTTTACAATAGATAAAGGAGAAAAAGCACCCCAAAATGTGTAAAGCAAACTCTTCTGAGCACAACAAAACCCCATATGTGGTAATAAACTGCTGTTTGGACACACAGCGGGGCTTAGAAAGGACGGAGCGCCATTTGACTTTTGGAGGTCAAGTTTGGCTGGAATGGTTTGCGGTGCATGTCACATTTGCAAAGCCACTGAGGGGCCAAAATAGTGCAAACCCTGCAAAAGTGACCCCATTTGGGAAACTACACCCCTCAAGTAATTTATCTAGCTGTATAGTGAGCATTTTGACCCCACTGTTTTTTGCGGAATTTATTGGAATTAGGCAGTGAAAATGAAAATCTACATTCTTTCCACTAAAATGTTGAATTTTTTTCATTTTCACAAGGAATAAAAGAGAAAAAGCGCCCCAACAATTGTAAAGGAATTTCTGCTGAGTATGTCAAAACCCCATATGTGGTCATAAACTGCTGTTTGGACACTCGGCAGGGCTCAGAATGGCAGGAGTGCTACTTGGCATGTAGATTTTGGTTGATTGTTTCTTGGGCGCCATGTTGCATTTGCAGAGCCCCTGAGGTACCAGTACAGTAGAAACCCCTGAGAAGTGACTCCATTTTGGAAACTATACCCCTCAGGGTTATCATCTAGGGGTGTAGTGAGCATTTTGATCCCTGAGGTGTTTCATAGATTGTATTAGAATGAGCCAGTGAAAATGAAAAATATTTTTTCACCCAAAAATATGTAGTTTTGCACCCAATTTTTTTTTCCCACAGGGGGTAATAGCAGAAAAAACAATACACAATTAGTTACCCAATTTCTCCCGAGTACGGCAATACCCCATGTGTGGCCCTAAACTGCTGTTTGGGCACATGGCAGAGCTAAAAATGGAAGGTGCGCCATTTGGCTTTTAGAGTGCAGATTTTGCTGGTCTGGTGTACGGGCGCCATGTCGCATTTGCAGAGCTCCCTTAGGTACCAGAGTAGAGTGTAAAACCATGAGAAGTGCCCCCATTTTGTAAACTACACCCCTCAAGAAATGTATAATTTGCCTGGACATATGACAGGGCTTAGGAGTGAAAGGCGCATGTGAGGCCTATTTTGGTGATTTTCGCAGCATTAGCCCACAATGGCAGGGCTCTGGGGTCAAATAGTAAAACAAACCCCCAAGTAGTGATCCCCATTTTGGAAACTGCACCCATGAAGGCATTTTATTAAGGGGTGTAGTGAGGATTTTGACCACAGGTTTTTTTTTATTATTAGAAATGAATGCTCAGTGGATGGTGCAAAGTGAAAATTGCAAATTTCCACAGGTATATGCCATTTCAGTGAATAATATGTTGTGCCCAGTTCGTGCCACTGAAGACAAATACCTCATGCAACTTTTAGATCCATATTTTATTCCGTTTTAGGAAGGGTAGTGACTAACAAACAGCGATTCTAGAATAGTTTTTTATTAAAAATTTTTTACGGTGTTCACCGTGCGGGTAAAATAGCGAGATATTTGTATAGTTCGGGTCGTTACAGACGCGGGGATACGACATATGTGTATTTTTTTTTATGTTTTCCATTTCATCCTATAATAAAAGACTTATTATGGGAAAAAGGACAGTTAGTGTTTTTTAACATGAAACGTTTGTTTTTTTTAACTTTTTTACAATATTTTTATTAACTTGTTTTAACTTTTTTTTTGTCCCACTAGGGAACTTGAAGGCATGAAGCCCTGATCGCTATTCTAATACACTGCACTACCTACATAGTGAAGTGTATTAGAGATGTCAGCTATTCACTGACAGCAAGCTTATTAGGCTTAGTCTCCCGGCGGGGCCCAATAGGCTTCTGTACTAGGAAGCGATTGTTAGTCTATGGTTGCCATAGCAACCATCGGAACCCCCGCGGATGCTGATGGTTGCCATTAGCAACCATAGGTTGCGATCTATGGGGCTAATCGGCCGGATCGTAGACTAGCTCTGGTCCTGGCCGTTCGAGTACGATGTCAGCTGTGACAAACAGCTAACACCCGCACCCGTGGCAACTATCATGGTTGCCGACAGGCTAGAAGACACTTTGATGCAGAGATCGCTTTGATCGCTGCATCTAAGGAGTTAATCGGACAGATCGGAGCATAGCTCCGGTCTTGGCCATTACAGCGAGGTGTCGGACAGCCGATAATCGGCGGTGATGGTGCTGGCTCAGCTTCTGAGCCAACGCCATCACATACACCTTCCCATGGAGCTGTGATTGGTCAGTCTGCTGTGACTGACCAATCACAGCAATCGCCGGCCGGGGACCGCTATGATTGGTCCTGTGCCGATCAACTGTCATAAACAGTTGACGGCACAGTTCTGTCACCCTGTCCTTTGACGTCCCGGTGCCTTAAAGCACTACAATACAGTACCAGTGCGTCCTTGTTCTGTAAGGGGTTAACACTGTTAGTCTTAATTATTTAGCTTTATATTTTGACTACTTTAATGATTTTGTCATGACTCTGGTCATGCATTTTACAGGACCTCATCAGACCTGCTTGTTTATCCTGAATCATTGTATTACTATGAACTTTTCATATGTGACTCATTTCATATGTTTATTGTGATTTTGATCTATTTCAATCCACTTTAACCCCTTAAGGACGCAGCCACTTTTGGACCAAATGACACAGACTCATTTTTATAAACTGACATGTGTCACTTTATGTGGTAATAACTCCGGAATGCTTTTACCTATCCGAGCGATTCTGAGAATGTTTTCTCGTGACATATTGTACTTTATGTTAGTGAAAAAAATTCAAAAATTGGTCGATAAATTCAATATTTTTTATGAAGAACACCAAAATTTAGAGAAAATTTGCAAAAATTAGCATTTTCTAAATTCAAATGTATCTCCTTATAAGACAGATAGTTATACCCCACAAAATAGTGACTAGTTAACATTTCCCATATCTCTAGTTTATGTTTGCATCGTTTTTTGAACATCCTTTTATTTTTCTAGGACGTTACAAAGCTTAGAACTTTAGCAGCAATTTCTCATATTTTCAAGAAAATTTCAAAAGCCCATCTTTTTAGGGAAGAGTTCAGATCTGAAGTAGCTTTGAGGGCCTTATATATTAGGATCCCCCACAAATCACCCCATTTTAAAAACTGCACCCCTTAAAGTATTCAAAACAGCATTTAGAAAGCTTATTAACCGTTTATGCGTTTCACAGGAATTAAAGCAAAGAAAAGGGAAATGTGCAAATGTCATTTTGTTTTGCAGAAATTCCATTTTAAATCAATTTTTCCTGTAATACTGAAGGTTTTTACCAGAGAAACGCAAATGAATATTTATTGCCCTGATTCTGCAGTTTTTAGAAATATCCACCATGTCAGGTTAGAAGAGGTCTTGTGGTGCAAAAACAACGGAAACCCCCCAAAAGTGACTCCATTTGGGAAAGTACACCCCTAGAGGAATTCATCTAGGGGTGTAGTGAGCATTTTGACCACACAGGTATTTCATAGATTTCATTAGAATTGGGCAGTGAAAATGAAAAATTACATTATTTTCCAATAAGATGTAGCTTTACCTCAGAATATTTAATTTTTTTCAACAAATAAATGAGGAAAAGCACCCCAACATTTGTAAAGCAACTTCTCCAGAGTACGGGAATACCCCATATGTGGTAATAAACTGCTGTTTGGGCCAGCGGCAGAACTCAGAAGGGAAGGCACGCCATTTAGCTTTTGGAGAGCATTTGTCACATTTGTAAAGCTCCTAAGGTACCAGTACAGTGGAAACCCCCAAAAAGTGACTCCATTTGGGAAACTACACCCCTAGAGGAATTCATCTAGGGGTGTAGTAAGCATTTTCACCCCCCCAGGTGTTTCATAGAGGTCATTAGAATTGGGCAGTAAAAATGAAAATATATATTTTTTTCCACTAAGACGTAGCTTTAGGTAAAAAAGTTTCATTTTATCATCAAATAAAGGAGAAAATGCGCCGTAACATTTGTAAAGCATCTTCTCCAGAGTACGGAAATACCCTATATGTGGTAATAAACCACTGTATGAATACACATCAGGGCTCAGAAGGGAAGGCGCGCCATTTGGCTTTTGGAGAGCAGATTTTGCTGGATTGGTTTTTCTGCACCAGGTTGCTTTTGCAAAGGCCCTTGGGTACCAGTACAGTGGAAACTCCCCAAAAGTGACTCCATTTGGCGAACTACACCCTTTGAGGAATTCATCTAGAGGGGTAGTGAGCATTTTCACCCGACATAATTATTTTCCAATAAGACGTAGCATTAGTTCAAAATTTTTAATTTTTAATTTAATTTTCTCAACAAAAAAAGGAGAAAAAGCACCATAATAATTGTAAAGCATTCTCTCCAGAGTAGGGGAATACCCCACATGTGGTCATAAACTACTATTTGGACACACAGCAAGGCTCTAAAGGGTAGGAGCGCCATTTAGTATTTGGAGTGGAGATTTTACAAGATTCGTTTTGTGACAACATGTTGCATTGAGCTATAGTACCAGTACAGTGGTACCCCGAAAAATTACCCCATTTTGGAAACTAGATCCCTCAAAGAATTTATCTAGGGGTGTAGTGAGCATTCTGACCCCACAAGTGTTTTGCAAAAATGAGTAAACAATAGATGTTGCAGATTGAAAATTGACAATTTCCACAAATATGCCATTTCAGTACCCAATGTGTTGTGCCCAGCTTGCACCACCGTAGACACACATCTGATAAATTATTAAGCGGGTTCTCCAGAATACAGTAATACCCCATATGTGGTCATAAATTGCCGCTTGGGGACACTGCCAGGCTCAGTTGGACCACCATTTGGCTTTTGAAGCGCAGATTTTGCTTGGTGTTTTACTGGTATTTCAGTTTATAATGTGGGGGCATATGTAAGCTGGGCGGAGTACATCAGGGTATATGTAAGCTGGCAGAGTACATCAGGGTATATGTAAGCTGGGCGGAGTACATCAGGGTATATGTAAGCTGGGTGGAGTACATCAGGGTATATGTAAGCTGGGCGGAGTACATCAGGGTATATGTAAGCTGGGTGGAGTACATCAGGGTATATGTAAGCTGGGCTTAGTACATCAGGGTATATGTAAGTTGGGCGGAGTACATCAGTTTATATGTAAACTGGGCGGAGTGCATCAGGGCATAATAGGATGATGTAATAATGGGGTGAATGAATAATCCATGGATTGGTGTGGTCACTTTGAACCAATCCTTTATGTACAGTCCGGATTTATTGAGTATTATACAAAATATCTGCACTTCAGTATTGCCTAATCTTTGACTTCTTCACTAGCCCCATAAGCAGCACAAAGTCCTAAAGTTTCCTCATCTCCGCTGCATCTACAGGGTCCACCTGTGGGGTCCAGCAAATGATGATGTGGGGTATTTAGTGAAATTCTACTGTACGGAAAAAAATTGTCTGGGCCGTCATTTAGCATCATTGCGTTTTGAGAGTCATAACGTGTTATTTTTCCAATGACGGTGCTGTGTGAGGGCTTGTTTTTTTTGGAACGAGCTGTAATTTTTATTGGTTCCATTTTGGGGTACACCGTGCAGTATAAACAACATGTTAATTTTATTCTGCAGGTCGATATGATTACAGCGACACCAAATGTACATCGTTTTTTATGTTTCACTACGTTCCCACAATAAAAATACTCTTTTCTAAAAAAATCATGTTTTAGTGTCGTCATTTCTGACAGCCATAACTTTTTTTTTTTTATTTGATATCGCTGCGGGAGGCCTTGTTTTATACGTGACGAACTGTAGTCTCCATTGGTACCATTGCGTTACTTGCAACGTTTTGATCACTTTTTATTACATTTTTTTTTTAGACAAGATGACCAAAAAATAAAACGCTGTCATTATTTTTTTATTACATTTTTTTACGGTGTTTACCCTGCGGTAAAAATGTGATATTTTTATAGATCAGGCCGTTCTGAACGCAGCGATACCTATTATGTATAGTTTTTTTTCATGTTTTCATTTTTTTTCTAATTGTAAAGAAGTTGATCAGTGAAACAGGGCGATTGCTGTTTTTACTAGTTAAAACTTTTGTTTATTTATTTTTGGTCTTTGGCTTAAAGAGGCTCTGTCACCAGATTTTGCAACCCCTATCTGCTATTGCAGCAGATAGGCGCTGCAATGTAGATAACAGTAACGTTTTTATTTTTAAAAAACAAGCATTTTTGGCCAAGTTATGACCATTTTCGTGATTTATGCAAATGAGGCTTGCAAAAGTACAACTGGGCGTGTTGAAAAGTAAAAGTACAACTGGGCGTGTATTATGTGCGTACATCGGGGCGTGTTTACTACTTTTACTAGCTGGGCTTTCTGATGAGAAGTATCATCCACTTCTCTTCAGAACGCCCAGCTTCTGGCAGTGCAGATCTGTGACGTCACTCACAGGTCCTGCATCGTGTCAGCACCAGAGGCTACAGTTGATTCTGCATCAGCATTTGCAGGTAAGTAGCTACATCGACTTACCTGCAAACGCCGATGCTGCTGCAGAATCATCTGTAGCCTCTGGTGCCGACAAAAAATAAAAAATAAATGTAAAAAAATAAATAATTTTAAATCAAGTTTAAATCAGGGGAAAGGATAGAATGTGTATAAAAAGGCAGGGATATCTTCGACCTCCCCAGAAAAAAAGATTCTGAAAACATGCATATCCACTTTTAGGGTGTGTTCACATCAGCGTCACATTTCCGTTCATGGGTTCCGCTAGACCTTTCTGTCAGAGGAACCCATGAACGGAAAGGCAAACTGAAACCATAGCTTCCGTTTGCATTACCATTGATTTTAAAGGTGATGGTTCCGCTGCTAATGGTTTCAGTTTGTCTCCATTCCATAAGGTTTCAGTTTTTGTGACGGAATCAATAGCGTAGCTGACTACGCTGTTGATTCTGCAAAAAAACGGAAGCATTGTAGTACAGAGACAAACGAAAACCATTAGCAATGGAAGCATTACCATTTAAAACAATGGTAATGCAAATGGAAGCTATGGTTCCCGTTTGCCTTTCCGAGGATGGAATCCTACGACAGAAAGGTCTGACGAAACCAGTCAATGGAAACTGAACACTGATGTGAACACAGCCTAAAAGATGGTAGGACCATTGTGCTTAAAAGGGAACCTGTCACCAGAATTTCACCTATTGAACTTTACTTATCCCTCACTGGCCTCTGCTATAAAAAGTTCATTGCCGTTATCCCCTCTCCTAAACTCCTCCTCCAACTGTAAATAATGGTCTGCAAACATTTTGCGCTTTTTAGCGTTATAATCCGTTGTCCCTTTGTGCGCACACACCTGAAGAGGACATCAATGCACAAGCGTGGGATTTTGTGTGCTGGGGAAGGCGAGGTGATGTCAATCAAAATGAGGCGGGGTAAACTCGGAAACACTTGAGGAATGAAGATATGACTCTTTTCAAACAAAGATTTGACTCTTTTATGCTCATTAGAATACGGTGTGGGAAAACTAATAAACTGAATACTAAAGCTATAGAACCGACTAAGAAGACAATTATGGGTTATATAGAAATGATTTTTCACCAACTACCACCAGGTATTGCTGGTTTAATAGGTGAAATGCTGGTGACAGGTTCCCTTTAACAAGCACTTTTTATATTTTGTGGATTCCCTTTTTTTTCATAGATTGTAAGCTGTTGCAAGCATGGTCCTCACTCCTCTGGTTTGGATAGTTATTTAGTTTTTCACTATGGAATGTCTGATATTTTCCGTATATGTTCCCTCTAAATTGTAAAGTGCTGCAGAATATGTTGGCGCTATATAATTATTATTATTATTATTATTATTAACCGGCACACTTGTGTTAGGCATTCTTGAGAATGAAATCCAAGAATATTGTAAACTCAGGTTCTAACAGTCCTTTGTACATTACACAGAGTAGTGTGATAACGGCACGTGTTTTTACGTTTAATTACTTAACCAGATATTTAATACACAATGTATAAAGTGTTCCCGAACTTTATAATTTCCTTTCTGACTAGCAAGTTTCTAACTGTGAGTACTCTGCAAGAGTTATTTAATAATATTTTTTTTTTTTATGTTTACACAATTTATTTTCTGTGTACAGCACTGTGGAATACGTTGGTGTAATAAACGCAACCTTTGCACTAGGATAGCATAAAGGTGTAAGAACAGAGCTATGAAGTGGAAGTGAGGTTGTTAAGGGGGCGTTACACAGGACGATTATCGGGCAGACGAGCGTTCATATAACGTACGTTGCCGATAATTGCCCTGTGTAAACAGGGGAACGATCAGCAGATGAACGAGCAAACGCTCGATCATCTGCTATCGTTTTAAAAAAGTAAGATTATCGTTGTTGGCAGCAAATCTCCCGCGCCGCCATGATAATAATGGATGGGGACAAGCGATCGGAGTAATGACCGCTCGTCCCCATCCTAAGCTCCGTGTGACAGGAGCAAACGAGCACCGATCAACAATGTCTTATTGCCCGGTGTAAAAGGGCCTTAGGCTCTGTTGGAGTTGCATCTTTCATTCTTACGGGATTCATGATGAATCCCGTAAGTCCCCTAGGTTTTCTTTAGGTGTCTATTTTTTTATGCTGAATAAAATACTGCAAACTGCTGCAGTATTTTGACAGTCAAAAAGCAATTAAATCCTGGCAGAGAAAAGTAATCCAAGTGTGAACTCGTAATGTTAGAATTAGATGGGGACAAAGAAGTCTTACCTGACAGTCCTAATAGTTGTCACTATAAATAATTGCATAAATTGATCTTTTTCATGGTACTTTATGATATTTCATATTAAGAAATAAAGAAAGCACAGTGGCTCAATGGCTTGCACTGTTGTCTTGCAGCACTGGAGTCCTGGATTTGAATCCGACCAGGGGCAACATCTGCAAGGAGTCTGTACAGTTAGGTCTAGAAATATTGGACAGTGAAAAGTTTTGGCATTTTAGCTGTTTACCAAAACATATTGAATATACAGTTATATTATCAAAATTAGATGAAAGTGCAGACTCTCAGATTTAATTTAAGGGTATTCACATCCTAATTTGAGGAAGAGTTTAAGAATTACAGCTCTTTAATATGTAGCTGCCTCTTTTTCAAGGGACCAAAGGTAATTGGACAATTATCTCAAGAGCTATTTAATGGGCTACATGGGCTATGCCCTCGCGTTAATCCATCATCAATTAAGCAGGTAAAAGGTCTGGAGTTGATTCCAGGTGTGGCATTTGCATTTGGAAGCTGTTGCCGTGAACGCACAACATGAGGTCAAAGGGGCTCTCAATGCAAGTGAAACAGACCATTGTTAGGCTGAAAAAAATCCATCAGAGAGATAACACAAATGTTAGAAGTGGCCAAATCAACAATTTGGTACATTCTCTAAAAGGCCTGGACGTCCACGAAAGGCAACAGTGGTGGATTATGGTAGAATCCTTTCCATGGTGGAGAAAAACCCTTTCACAACATCTACCTAAGTGAAGAACACTCTCCTGGAAGTAGGTGTATCAGTATCTAAGTCTACCATAAAGAAAAGACTTCATGACAGCAAATACAGAGGGTTCACCACAAGGTGCAAACCATAAATCAGCCTCAAAAATAGAAAGGCCAGATTAAACTTTGCCAAACAACATGTAAAAAAAACAGCCCAGTTCTAGAACAGCATGAAACTAAGATCAACCTGTACCAGAAGGATGGGAAGAAGAAAGTATGGAGAAGGCTTGGAACGGCTCATGATCCAAAGCACATGACATCCTCTGTATAACATGGTTGAGGCAGTGTGATGGCATGGGCATGCATGGCTGCCAAAGGCACTGGGTCACTAGTGTTTATTGAAGATGTGGCTGAAGACAGAAGCAGCCGGATGAATTCTGAAGTGTTCAGGGATATACTTTCTGCTCAGATTCAACCAAATGCAGCAAGGTTGATCGGAGGTCGCTTCACAGTAAAGATGAACAATAACCCAAAACATACTGCGAAAGCAACCCATGCAAAGAAGTGGAATATTCTGCAATGGCCTAGTCAATCACCAGATCTCAACCCAATCGAGCATGCATTTCACTTGCTTAAGACAAAACTTAAGGCAGAAAGACCCACAAACAAGCAACAACTGAAGACCTGGCAAAGCCTGGCAAAGCATCACAAAGGAGGAAACCCAGCATTTGGTGATGTCCATGGGTTCCAGACTTCAGGCAGTCATTGCCTGCAAAGGATTCTCTACAAAGTATTGAAAAAAACATTTTATTTATGATGATGTTAATTTGTCCAATTACTTTTGAGCCCCTGAAATGAGGAGGCTGTGTAGAAAAATGGTTGCAATTCCTAAACATTTCACAGGATATTTTTGTTGAACCCCTTGAATTAAACCTGAAAGTCTACACTTCAATTGCATCTCAGTTGTGTCATTTCAAATCCAATGTGGTGGCATGCAGAGCCCAAATCATGAAGATTGTGTCCCTGTCCAAATAATTCTGGACCTAACTGTATGTTCTCACCATGTTTGTGTGGGTTCCTTCTGGTTTCTTCCCACTCTTTAAAACATACAGATAGGGAATTTAGATTGTGAGCCCCATTGGGGACAGTAAGTAATGGCAACTTCTGTACAGTGCTGAAGAATATATTGAGGTTATTAAAAGCAACCTAAAGAAATAAAACAAGGCTATTTGCTTGCATACTCTTACAAAATGTTAAAGGACTGCTCCAGATAAAACTGACACACACGCTCTGCACTAGTACAGGGCCTGAAGGGATGAAGCGTGACTCAGGGATTCGAACATCACTAAATAGAGTTTATAAAAACACCCCCTCAGACCCTTCACTAGGCATAACAGTGATAGTTGAGTGTGTGGTGGACAGTACCCAGTATGTGAAATAAAAATGTGACATGATAGATATAGGAGGAATGTGGGCGAAGCATAATTTCAATTATACCTGGGCCTTGTGCACTTAGAAACATCATAATATTCACTTTTAAAGTACTGATGAAATTAAATAGAATTCACATTTGTAATGTATATATCTATATCAACATTATTTCATCTAACATTATCACATGATCCCCCAAGATTGTTTGCCTCAGTAGAACAAACTTTGCCCACAGTCGTGAGGCAAATTTATAGCCACCAATTATGGCCACTCATCTGATGAAATAAACTATCTCTTGCATTTACTTTCTGACATTTCACTTGGGGCAGATTTCCTCTTGTAATGTCCATAGCTAAGGTTTCTAAGATCTATCCTGAGAAAAATGCTATGAAGTTTCAATACAGAAAATTGGCTACTGCCAAATAAATCAATCAACAACAAAATATAAATAATGAAGATATGAAAAGTCAGTAAATGGCAAACCAAGGAAGGAAGCATTAGTCATACTGTGCAAGGAATTAAAGACTAAATTATCATGGCCACATTGGGGAGACGGCAAAAGTTTCCATTTTATAACAGGAAAAGAGTGACATTAAAAAAAAGCACTCCTGCTAAATCTGTTTTTACATACTGAGTAAGGAGATTAAAGCTAAGATGGCTTGTGTTCAAACACATTTATTTAACATTCGTGCAGCATCAGAATGTACTGACATCTGGTTTGGATTTACAGTCTGACATTTTAATGGAGGTGCCTCCCCCACAAAACTTTCTTTTCCTTTCTTTAATTCTTTTAGCCTCTCACTGTTTTTCTCCTCTCCCCCTCATAAGCAACGCGTTTCTGATTCTTGCTGGAAGCGGCCTAAGCATTGCCAGGAAGAGAAATGCAAAACAATCCCAGGAGCAGCTGCTGACGTCAGGACAGAATTTCTCCCTCCCATCAGTCAGAGCCCTCTGGAAATTCCAGGCTCCAGCCGGACTAAATCCTTGTGATATAACAGCAGTGTGACTGCAGGGGCTACTCTTTTCTTCCCTTAGCGCCAAAATGCAAGGGTTAATGTGAAATCTGACCGTCAGTGACTTTAAAACTTTCCATTTTCCTCTTCAGGCCTCCTATAGAAATGATCCATTATAATTTATTTAACCTGCTCAAAGAATATCCTGTACTATATTGTATAACTTTTTAACAAAATCACTTCAAAATAACATCAGTAGTATAATATCTGCAACCTCTTTTATACATTACAATTAAACGTAGAAGCTCTGATAATTTGTTTAAGATAATGCACTTGCAGCAATAGTCAGTGCATCTGTGATCACAAAAAAATCACTCCAAATCATCACAATTTCTATTTCATCAGTAATTTTTGTTCTTTCTTTAAAGGGGTTTTCCACTACCGTACAACTGATTACCTATCCACCGGATAGGTTATCAGTATATGATCGGTGGGGATCCGACAACTGGCCCCTGCACTGATCAGCTTCTCCGGCTGCCTCCGGGCAGCAGACGTATATGCTGGAAGCAAATGGCTGCGGCCACGGAATAGCAAGAGAGCTGCAGTACCTCCGCTCTGCTCCTATTTAAGTGAATAGGAGCAGAGCTGCAGTTTGGCAGCACTCCGCTATGCAATGTACGGAGCCAACTGGTTCCGGCTCCGTACATTGCATACTGTGCAATGACATCCAGTGGCCGCAGGCAGCCGAAGTAGCTGATCAGTGTGGGGTCCGGGTGTCAGACCCGCACAGATGATATACTGATGATCTATCGGGTGGGGTAGGTCATCAGTTGTACGGTAGTGGACAACCCCTTTAATTAATGGAAGTATTTAAAGGGGCTGTTCCAGAATCAACAATTATCACCTATCCGCAGGATAATAACTTGGCCCCCACCAATTGCGAGAATGCAGTCCCGAGGCTCCTGTTCCTTGAATGGAGCAGTGGTCGAGCACTCAGCTGTTTCCGTAAGTCCCATAGACAATGAATGAAGTGGTGGGCGCACGATCGACTGCTGCTCCATTCAAGCACCTCCTCACTGCGGTGCTTGAATGGAGCTACAGTGGGTTTGGGACCCCCATTCTCACGATTGGTGAGAGTTCTAGCGATGGGACCCCAGCAAACAGACAATATTCACCTGTCCTGTACATAGGTGATAATTGTTGATTCTTGGACAACCCATTTAACATTGATAACCCAAGAGTTTCCTTTTCAGCAGAAGCACTACTGCTAGGGTGCACACAGCCCGGAAATGCTGCAGATGCCTTTGATGCCTCAAAACTGCTGATAGAGCGATGTAGAAAAGGGGGAGGGCATTGTAAACATACCGATTGTCTCGGTCATGCAAATAGTGTGACTGAGAAATAGACCTTTATTACCCTGGATGCAGCAGTCGCAAGTGTCACTGTCTGGTCTGAGTGACAGCTCTAACGGTCAATCAGGAGACTGCTAGAGCTGTCAGTCAGAGCAGAGCTGACAAGTTCCTTTTAAGTCCTTTTAAATCAAAAGGGTTAACATATAAGGATGTATAATTTTTCTTTAAAGTACAGCATAATTGTACAAGACAGTGGTCCTCAAGGCAATAGACTGATAGGTTGTCTTCAGCAGCGCCCGGGAGTGAAGAGGAGTGCAGGAATGGGGAAAGGGGAGTATCTGTATGTCAAGTTTAGGGTAAATATTGAGGAATAATAGTGTTGCCTGGGGCCTGTATTAAGGGGATATACTGGTATGGGATCTTCATTAAGAGTATAGTCTGGTCAAGGGTCGGTATTAACATGAATAGTCTAGTATGGGGTCTGTTTTAAGGGGTAGTCTGGTTTCGGATCTCTGTTAAGGGGAAAGTCTGGTCTTTGGTCTGTATCAAAGGGAAAGCCTGGTGTGGGGTCTGCATTAAGGGGTAGTCTGGTCTGGGGTCTATCTATTCAGGGGGTCTGGTATGTTTAGGGAGTCTCTAATGTCTAATAGTTTAGGGGGTCTGTATTCATTATGGGGGTTGATGAAGGGGGTCATATGCACGATTTGGGTTTCAAATGCCATAGGTTGGGGTTGTGTCCTATATAAATGACCCAAAATTTTTCAAACTGCTTTGTGAGTCCCCTTACAGATTCTCCCTGATGTCCCTTTTCAAAAGTTGCCAAGTATGAGTTAATCTAAAAACAATATGGAAAATATCAGTTGCTACAGTAGCTGATGTGTGACAAAACTGTGTAAAATCAAAAAGAAAAAAAAAATTACACAAGGCACCACATCATAAGTGAGAAAAAGTGGACGACAAACCGAGGTAACGGCGCTCACCTTGTATCGTTGTACAAATACAGGTACAACACTGTTGTGGGCAAAAATAAGGCCCCATGCACACAAACGTGCTTTTGCAGCCGCAATTCCCTCGAAAATACACGGGAGAATTGCAGAATTGCATTCATTTCAATGGGCCCATGCACACGACCGTGGTTTCCATGGCCCAGGACCGCAAAAAGAACGGACATGTCTTATTACGGCTGCGTTTTGCGGTCCAGGCTCATAGAAAATAATGCGGGTGACACTCTGCGGCCGACCCTAAAATCACGTCCGTGCACATGGCTATGGTCGTGTGCATGAGGCCTTAAAGAGGCTCTGTCACCAGATTATAAGTGACCTCTCTCCTACATAATCTGAATGGCGCTGTAATGTAGATAACAGCAGTGGTTTTTATTTTGAAAAACGATCATTATTGAGCAAGTTATGAGCTAGTTTAGATTTATGCTAATGACTCTCAATGGACAACTGGGCGTGTTTTTACTTTTTACCAACTGGGCGTTGTACAGAGGAGTGTATGACGCTGACCAATCAGTAACTAATCAGTGTACTACACTTCTCATTGTTCCAGCCCAGCGTGATCCACAGCCCAGTGTGACTGTGCAGTGAAAGAAGTAAACACACCCAGTTGCTAAAAACACAATACACGCCCAGTTGGAAATAAGAGAAAACACGCCCAGTTGTCCATTAGAAAAGCTCATTTGCATGTAAAGGATCTGCCAGGCACAGCTTCGGGGTTAACGCCCATAGATAATCAGTCTGCACCTGCTTCTATGTCTGTGAGACTGACTCCATCTTCCACCACTCAGGGTGGGAGGCTTAGGAGTGGGAGAACCTATCACAGCCTGGCCAGACGGAGCTAGCTCCCGCCCTCTGTCTATTTATACCTGCCTTTCCTGTTCCTCCTTTGCTTGTGATTCTTCTCGTTTGGTTTCCTGGCCCTGCTGCAGCTTCTTGTACCATTGTCCTTGCTTCATATTGACCCCGGCTTGCTGACTACTCTCCTGCTCTGCGTTTGGTACCTCGTACACTCCTGGTTTGACTCGGCTTGTTTACTACTCTTCTGCTCTGCGTTTGGCACCTCGTACTCTCCTGGTTTGACTCGGCTTGTTCACTTCTCTTGTTGCTCACGGTGTTGCCGTGGGCAACTGCCCCTTTCTCCCCTAGCTCTGTGTACCCTTGTCTGGTTGTCTGTCGTGCACTTACTGAGCGTAGGGACCGTCGCCCAGTTGTAACCCGTCGCCTAGGGCGGGTCGTTGCAAGTAGGCAGGGACTGAGTGGTGGGTAGATTAGGGCTCACTTGTCTGTCTCCCCACCCCCGTCATTACATAATCACAAGCCCATACCTAGTCTACCCTGGTCCCTGACACCACTATGGACCCCCTTGAGACCCTGGCTCAGCAAATGCAGGGTCTCTCCCTACAGGTCCAGGCCCTGGCTCAGAGGGTCAACCAGCCTGATGCTACCATGGTAGTCCCCCTCACCTCACCTCTTGAACCCCACCTCAATTTGCCCGACCGGTTCTCAGGGGACCGGAAGACTTTTCTCTCCTTTCGGGAGAGTTGTAGGCTCTATTTTCGTTTAAAGCCCCACTCCTCAGGTTCTGAGAGCCAGCGGGTGGGTATAATTATGTCCCGGCTCCAGGAAGGGCCCCAAGAATGGGCCTTCTCCTTGGCTCCTGACGCCCCTGAACTTTCCTCCGTTGATCTGTTCTTTTCTGCTCTCGGACTCATCTATGACGAGACTGACAAGACTGCTTTTGCCGAGAGTCAGCTGGTGACCTTACGTCAGGGTAAGAGACCTGTTGAGGAGTATTGCTCTGACTTTAGGAAGTGGTGCGTAGCTTCTCGGTGGAATGACCCTGCCTTAAGGTGCCAGTTTATGTTGGGTCTGTCGAACGCCCTGAAAGACCTGCTAGTTAGTTATCCCTCTTCTGACTCCCTAGACCAGGTTATGGGTTTAGCGGTACGACTTGACCGACGTCTCAGGGAACGACAACTTGAACATCTTGATGTTTTCTCCTCTGACTCCCCCATGATGCCTCCCGAGGTTCCGTTGCTTCGTCCCTCCCCGGAAGACTCGGAGGTACCTATGCAACTCGGGGCCTCCGTGTCCTCCCAACAACGTAGAGATTTCCGCAGGAAGAATGGTCTCTGCTTCTACTGTGGGGATGACAAGCATCAAGTGAACAACTGTCCTAAGCGTAAGAATGCAGCCGGAGAACATACGCGCCTAAGTGATCATCGGGGAGGTCACTTGGGCGCACAGGTATTTCCCGTAAATATGAAACGTAATAAAATCTTGCTTCCCTTTCAGGTCTCTTTTGGTGGTAGGTCTGCTACCGGCAGTGCCTTCGTGGATTCAGGGTCTTCTGCTAATATCATGTCTGTGGAATTTGCTATGTCTCTAGCTATGCCTTTGATTGATTTGCCTAAACCTGTCCCGGTAGTGGGTATCGACTCCACTCCTCTTGCTAATGGTTATTTTACACAGCATACCCCTGTTTTTGAACTCCTTGTTGGCTCCATACATTTGGAACAGTGCTCTGTACTGTTAATGCAGGGATTATCGTCCGATTTGGTTTTAGGCCTTCCCTGGTTGCAGTTGCATAATCCCACGTTTGACTGGAATTCTGGGGACCTTACCAAGTGGGGTAATAAATGCTTGACGTCATGTTTTTCTGTTAATTCTATTTCTCCCCCTGAGGTGGTGAACACGCTACCTGAGTTTGTTCAGGACTTCGCCGATGTTTTCTCTAAGGAGGCCTCCGAAGTGTTACCTCCTCATAGAGAATATGATTGCGCAATCAATTTGGTACCAGGAGCTAAGCTCCCTAAGGGTAGGATATTTAATCTCTCTTGTCCCGAACGTGAAGCCATGAGAGAGTATATCCAGGAATGCCTGGCCAAGGGTTACATTCGCCCCTCTACTTCTCCGGTAGGTGCTGGCTTCTTCTTCGTAGGGAAGAAGGATGGTGGTCTTAGGCCATGCATTGACTACCGAAGCTTGAATAAGGTGATTGTAAGGAACCAGTATCCCCTTCCTCTGATTCCTGATCTCTTTAATCAGGTTCAGGGGGCCCAATGGTTCTCTAAGTTTGATCTACGGGGGGCGTATAACCTTATCCGCATCAAAGAGGGGGATGAGTGGAAGACTGCGTTTAACACGCCCGAAGGTCATTTCGAATACCTCGTCATGCCCTTTGTGTTGTGTAATGCTCCCGCGGTCTTCCAGAATTTCATAAATGAGATTTTAAAGAGACTACATGGGGTTATTTCTTGTAGTGTACCTTGTGTTTTCCAAGGACTGGTCCTCCCACATTGAGCATGTCAGGAAGGTGCTCCAGGTCCTTCAAGAAAACAAACTGTTTGCAAAGACCGAAAAATGTGTGTTTGGGGTGCAGGAGATACCATTTTTGGGCCAAATCCTCACTCCTCATGAATTCCGCATGGACCCCGCCAAGGTCCAGGCTGTGGCGGAATGGGTCCAACCTGCCTCCCTGAAGGCGTTACAGTGCTTCCTGGGGTTCGCTAATTATTACAGGAGGTTTATTGCTAACTTCTCGGTCATCGCTAAGCCTCTTACGGATCTCACTCGCAAAGGTGCTGATCTCCTCCACTGGCCTCCTGTGGCTGTCCAGGCTTTTGAGGTCCTTAAGAAGTGCTTTATCTCGGGCCCGGTGCTGGTTCAGCCCAACCAAATGGAGCCATTTATCGTGGAGGTTGACGCGTCCGAAGTGGGAGTGGGGGCTGTCTTGTCCCAGAGTACCAGGTCCCTCACCCATCTCCGTCCCTGTGCCTACTTCTCCAGGAAGTTTTCACCCACTGAGAGTAACTATGATATTGGCAACCGCAAACTCTTAGCCATTAAATGGGCATTTGAAGAGTGGCGCCACTTCCTGGAGGGGGCTAGGCACCAGGTAACGGTCCTTACCGACCACAAGAATCTGGTTTTCCTAGAATCTGCCCGGAGGCTAAACCCGAGACAAGCTCGTTGGGCGTTATTTTTTACCAGATTCAACTTTGTGGTTACCTATAGGGCTGGGTCTAAAAATGTTAAGGCTGATGCACTGTCACGTAGCTTCATGGCCAGCCCTCCTTCGGAGGAAGATCCTGCTTGTATTTTGCCTCCAGGTATAATCATATCCGCTATTGATTCTGATTTAATCTCTGAAATTGCGGCTGATCAAGGTTCAGCTCCCGGGAGCCTTCCTGAGAACAAGCTGTTTGTTCCCCTGCAATTCCGGCTACGGGTACTTAGAGAAAATCATGACTCTGCACTATCTGGCCATCCACGCATCCTGGGTACCTGGTGGCCTGGGTTGCCTAAAGACGTTAAGGCCTACGTCGCCGCTTGTGAAGTTTGTGCTAGGTCCAAGACTCCCAGGTCCCGACCAGCGGGCTTACTATGTTCTTTGCCCATTCCCCAGAGACCTTGGACCAATATCTCCATGGATTTTATCACCGATTTGCCTCCATCTCAAGGCAAGTCGGTGGTGTGGGTTGTAGTAGACCGCTTCAGTAAGATGTGCCACTTTGTGCCCCTTTAAAAAAACTACCCAATGCTAAGACGTTAGCTACCTTGTTTGTCAAACACATCCTGCGTCTCCATGGGGTCCCTGTCAATATTGTTTCTGATAGAGGGGTACAATTTGTTTCATTGTTTTGGAGAGCCTTCTGTAAAAAGTTGGAGATTGATCTGTCCTTCTCCTCTGCCTTCCATCCTGAAACTAATGGCCAAACTGAGAGGACTAATCAGTCTCTAGAACAATATTTAAGGTGTTTTATCTCTGACTGTCAATATGATTGGGTCTCATTCATTCCCCTCGCCGAATTTTCCCTTAATAACCGGGTCAGTAACTCGTCAGGGGTCTCCCCCTTTTTCTGTAATTTTGGGTTTAATCCACAGTTCTCTTCCGTTTCACCTGGTAGTTCCAACAATCCCGAGGTAGAGGTCGTTCATCAGGAACTGTGCACAGTCTGGGCTCAGGTTCAGAAGAACCTAGAGGCGTCCCAGAGCATACAAAAAACTCAGGCAGATAGAAAACGTTCTGCTAACCCCTGGTTTATGGTCGGGGATCTGGTGTGGCTATCGTCTAAAAATTTGCGCCTTAAGGTCCCGTCCAAGAAGTTTGCTCCCCGGTTTATAGGGCTGTACAAGGTCATTGAAGTCCTCAATCCTGTCTCCTTCCGACTGGAGTTGCCCCCATCTTTTCGAGTACACGACATGTTCCATGCCTCCCTCCTTAAACGCTGCTCCCCGTCCTTGGCTCCCTCGAAGAAACCTCCGGTCCCTGTTCTCACCCCTGAGGGGGCAGAATTCGAGGTGGCCAAGATTGTGGACAGCAGGATGGTCCAAGGCTCCCTCCAGTACCTGGTCCATTGGAGAGGATACGGGCCTGAGGAGAGGACTTGGGTACCCGCTCGGGATGTTCACGCTGGGATATTGGTCAGGAGGTTTCACCTTCGTTTCCCCAGTAAACCAGGTCCACTTAGAAAGGGTCCGGTGGCCCCTCATAAAAGGGGGGGGGGTACTGTAAAGGATCAGCCAGGCACAGCTTCGGGGTTAACGCCCATAGATAATCAGTCTGCACCTGCTTCTATGTCTGTGAGACTGACTCCATCTTCCACCACTCAGGGTGGCAGGCTTAGGAGTGGGAGAACCTATCACAGCCTGGCCAGACGGAGCTAGCTCCCGCCCTCTGTCTATTTATACCTGCTTTTCCTGTTCCTCCTTTGCTTGTGATTCTTCTCGTTTGGTTTCCTGGCCCTGCTGCAGCTTCTTGTACCATTGTCCTTGCTTCATATTGACCCCGACTTGCTGACTACTCTCCTGCTCTGCGTTTGGTACCTCGTACACTCCTGGTTTGACTCGGCTTGTTTACTACTCTTCTGCTCTGCGTTTGGCACCTCGTACTCTCCTGGTTTGACTCGGCTTGTTCACTTCTCTTGTTGCTCACGGTGTTGCCGTGGGCAACTTCCCCTTTCTCCCCTAGCTCTGTGTACCCTTGTCTGGTTGTCTGTCGTGCACTTACTGAGCGTAGGGACCGTCGCCCAGTTGTACCCCGTCGCCTAGGGCGGGTCGTTACAAGTAGGCAGGGACTGAGTGGTGGGTAGATTAGGGCTCACTTGTCTGTCTCCCCACCCCCGTCATTACATTGCATAAATATAAAATTGCTCATAACTTAGCCAAAAATGATAGTTTTAAAAAACAAAACAAAAACGTTACTGTTATCTACATTGCAGCGCCGATCACATGCAATAGGAGATAGGGATTTGATAATCTGGTGACAGAGCCTCTTTAAGTCGTATCATCGGCTGTAGAAATCCCCAAAACAATGGACGTCAAGTACCACCACAGTAAATGAATTGGAGAATAAAAAAGCAGGGAAAATACCAGCGCTACCGACATCCAGATAACTCACACAATAATTGCAATGGTAAAAGAGGAATTGCTCTGCCACTGTTTTATGAGGTTAAGTAAATTCCTCTTTTAACATTACCATTATTGTGTGAGTTATTTGGATGTTGGCAATGCTGGTATTTTCCCAGCTTTTTTATAGTTCCCAAAATTTAGATTAAAAAAAAATGAAAGTTACCTATCGTCTCGAAAAAAACTTCTGACAAGTCATCGGTGGAGAGTTGCACCCCTTCAGCTTTGATCGGCTCTGTTGAAGAGCTTTGAGTAAAACATTGTATAGCTTATGGACCGTTTATAGCCCATTTGCCACTCACCCCGTCTCTCCCCAGAGAACCGAACAAACCCGATAAAATATGATGTGCTTAGAAAAACGCTTTTATGCTCCTGTTGTTTAGCAGTATCTTATCAGTGGGGATTTAACACTAGGACATGTCAGAAGTTCTTTAAAACGACAATGACACTTTAATAATACTCATCTTTACATATTTTTATTATTTATTATAAAAAAATCTTAATTATATTAACTATGTGTTCAATTTGCTGCACACACTTCACTTCCGTACTCTGCTTTACTATTACAAATTTTTATTTATTTTTTTAAGTTTTTTTTCTCTCTTGCCTCTGAATTCCAGGCCTCCGGGTGTGCTGAGATGTCAGGCTGCAGCCCAGGCCAGAGTCAAGCTGGGATGTGTCAGAATTCTTGGAGCATGCTCCTGGTTTTAGGAGCACTCAAGAATGCGGCTCTCCATCCTCCACATTTGACGTCAGTAGACAACTACATGTCAGTGCTATCTGTCAATGGAAAATGCATGGAATTTCCTCATTTAAAAGTGCTGGAGGATTTCAAGGAGAGGCCCTTCAAATGCACATATTTCATGGGTAGGGACATATAAGTACTTTACAACAAAAAAAGTATTTTTATGACTGAAGAAAATGGACTACTAAGGAGCCCAAATATTCAACTAAACAGTTAAAATAAATTTACGGATATAAAAACATAACGACGCAAGATTAGTCCGGTCTATCAGCTAACACATTTAACTCAAAACTCCATCTAAAGCATTAGTAAAAGTCCTATCACAAGCCTCCAAAATCTATTACAAACTGGAAAGAAAGAGCCTAAAAATTACGACTGTCCATACCGAAGGTATAACCCTGTGAAAGAAGAAACCCTCTTTAACAATTGGTAACATAGTAAGGTTGAAAAAAGTCCATAAAGTTAAATCGATTAGCCTACAGCGTTGATCCAAAGAAGAGCAAAATTCCCTATAAGTAGCTGCCAATTGTCTCATTTTAGGTGGAAAAATTATTTCCAGACCCCAAATATGTCAATCATAATAATGCCCTGGAACAACAACCCATCCCATCAATCTAGTATACATAACTTATTATATTTTTCAAGAAAGGCATCCAGACCTTTCTGGAGCCAATGCAACAACTTTAGCGGAGAGTTTCATATTCCCACTGTTATTACAGTAAAGAAAGCGGTCTGCGGTGGTAACACCTTCTTTACTCCAGATTAGGGTTTCCTAAACTGTGGGTCATGACTCCCTGGGGGGGATCGTGTGAAGACCTTCAGGGGGTCGCGAGCCACTCACCGAGGTTCCAACTGGATCTGCGCCCTCAGGACGCAGATACAGTTGAATTCAATGATGGAGCAAGTAGCTGACAGCTCTTTGCTCCATCACTCACTATGCGATGAGCCATGAGCGGCTCAGCGCAGACAGGCGCGATGTAGTGAGATCATCGCGCCTGTCTGCGCCGAGTCACTCATAGCACAATAGCACAAACTGGAGAAGGATCTCCTTCACTCGTCGTGGGAACAGGGATAGGCAAGTATTTATTATTAGGCACTATGTGGGAATTATACTGGGTATGGGGAGGGGGGCCGATATCGGACAATATACTGAATGGGAGCAGCTTTGGGGGTATTATACTGTGTGGGGGCATTATACTGTGTGGGGGCATTATACTGTCTGGGGGCAGTTATGAGGGCATTATATTGTATTGTGGCATTATACTGTGTATGGAGGCACTATAGGGGCATTACACTGTAAAGAGGCAGCTTTAGGTGCATTATACTGCGTAGTGAGGCACTATAGGGGCATTATACTGTGTGGGGGCAGCTATGGGGGCATTATACTGTGTCGGAGCAGCTACGGGGGCATTATTCTGTGTGGGGGTAGCTATGGGGGCATTATTCTGTGTGGGAGTAGCTATGGGGGCATTATTCTGTGTGGGGGCAGCTATCGGGGCATTATTCTGTGTGGGGGCATTATGTGTGGTGGCACATATGAGGGCATTATAATGTGTGGGGCAGCTATGAGGGCATTATACTGTGTGGGAGCAGCTATGGGGGCATTATTCTGTGTGGGAGCAGCTATGGGGGCATTATTCTGTGTGGGAGCAGTTATGGGGTCATTATGTGTTGGGGCAGCTATGGTGGCATTATAATGTGTGGGGGCAGCTATGGGGTCATTATAATGTGTGGGGGCAACTATGGTGGCATGTGTGGGGCACCTATGAGGGCAATCTACTGTGTGGGGGCAGTTATGAGGGCATTATACTGAGTGGGGGCAGCTATAGGGGTATTATACTGTGTGAGGGCAACTATGGGGGCATTATAATGTGTGCGGGAAGCTATGGGGACATTATAATGTGTGGGGGAAGCTATGAGGGCATTATACTGTGTGGGGCAGTTATTGGGGGCATTGTACTGTGGGAGGAGCTATGGGGCAGCATACTGTGTGGGGACAGCTATGGGGCATTATACTGTGAGGGAGCATTATAGTGTATTGTGGCCTTATACTGTGTAGGTAGGCACTATAGGGGCATTATACTGTGTGGGGGCAGCTATGCGGGCATTATACTGTGTGGGGGCAGCTATGAGGGCATTATACTGTGTGGGAGCAGCTATGGGGGTATTATGTGTGGGGGCAGCTATGAGGGCATTATACTGTGTGAGGGCAGTTATGAGGGTATTACACTGTGTGGGGGCAGATATGGGACATTATACTGTGTGGGGGCAGCGATGAGTCACTCATAGCACAATAGCACAGACTGGAGAAGGATCTCCTTCACTCGTCGTGGGAACGGGGATAGGCAAGTACTTATTTTATTATTAGGCACTATGTGGACATTATACTCATTTGTACATTCTTGTCTGCATTTGCATGATATATTTTTCATTACCTGACCCATGCATATGTTGTTTATCACTTTATGTGCAGGAGTTTTTGATGTGCGTCTTTCTTTTAGTGCGTCTGTGGACCTTTTTACATGCTCTGTTTTAGTATTCTCAATAAAGATTATATATTTTATATTTGATACCTTACAATTGCGCACTGTATCTTTTTTTGTTTTTTGGTTTGGTCATTCAGTTTGGATGCAGGCAAACATACACTAAATTAACTTATTTTGATCCACCCCCCTAACAAAACTATTCTTTGACAATATTATATGTATGTGGTGGGTGATCACTACACTATACTTCTCTTTTTGGTTGTAAAAAATTACTGAATTGGTTATTGCTAGAATATACTGAAAGTCAAGTAAAAGATCAGAATACCCACAACATCAGAGCAAGATTACGGCTGAATTCACTCATTGCGTATTTGTTGAAGATTTTGATACAGAATATTGAACCATAGCAAGAAGTGGATCCAGTCGGAAGGAGAAGTATAAGTTCTTCCGTTATATTTCCCATTCCCTTTGAAACCACTTCTGGCTTTGGCCCAAAAATCGGCACCAAAACCTGCAACAAATACACAATTTGTGAATCCAGCCTAATCCAATACATAGTAATATTTGTTAAAAAAAGGGAAATTAAAAAAATAAGACAAAGTATACTTCAAGCAGATGCTAAATGTCTCGTCTTTTTCCTCTCACCAATGTATCCCATTCATTGTTTTCGATGTTGAAGCCAAATACATATTTTGTGTTTGACATTTAAGGGACATACTAATTTATTACTGTTTGAGTGCCAGAACAAAAGGATTATATTTAATTCATGCCAGGACAAACACAGTCATGAAATAGCTGCAATCTATAATAATTGTATTTTTTAGAGTGGACGGCAATGTCTATTTTTCATAATAATAAAAAATATTCTTTACAACTGTGTGGGGCCTCCTGTAAAAAAATAAATCTCAAATTAGAACCAAACACACAATTTACAATACTTTAAGACATTAAGTCAAGGCATGAGGCAGATAACTATTCAAAAAGACTGTATTATACATAGTGATCAGAAATTAACAGGTGGATCCTGCGTGTCAGAGAAACGCAGGACCCGCTGTCACTGAACCTAGGGCCGCACCCACCATGAGTTGAGATGAGCATCTCGCCTCAGGCGGCGGCCTGCTGCCTCTCAGAGGGGGCGGTGGCGCCACTGAAACCAGCTGCAGCAACCCCCTCCTGCACTATAATTGTATCTGCGACTATAAGACGCAGATACAATTACATGCACAAGCACTGAATGGCGGGGCACGAAATGTAGACAACTATCTACGGGGGGGCTATATGTGGAGCACTATCTACAGGGGGGGCTATATGTGGGGCAGTATCTACAGGTGGGGCTATATGTGGGGCACTATCTACAGGGGGGATATATGTGGGGCACTATCTACAGGGGGGCTATATGTGGAGCACTATATATAGGGGGCTGTATGTGTGGCACTAACTAAAGGGGATACTATCTACAGGGGGCTCTATGTAGGGCACCATCTACAGGGGCTCTATGGCGGCAGTATCTACAGGAAGCTCTATAGGAGGCACAATGAATGTAGGGCACTGTCTACATGGGGCTCTATGTGGGGCACTGTCTGTGCGTGACACAGTGTATGGTTCTACTAGAATTAGAGGTGCAGTGTATGGCGCTATTATATTTAGGGGCATTGTGTGTGGCACTATGAGAATTTTATCTTTGTTTATAGGTGCAGAAATGTTTGAAAAGTGAAAAGTTGAAGAAATCTGAGCTGAAATCTGCAGAAATGGGCCATGGCCTGGAAAAGTCATCACAGAGGTCTGGACCGGATGGAGACGTCACCTGTGAGTCACTTAATGTAAATGTTTATTCTGCCTCTAATCCGTACTGTAGTCACTGTATGATATGCAGCGAGAAAATGGGTGGTATGATTTTTTTTTTGTGAGGTTACTAGTGATGTAGAACAGCCATGGGGATGTCAATCAAGATCTTGGGGGTGCCATTTAAATTTTCACCTCAGGAAACAGAAAAGCTAAAATCGGCCCTGACTGAACCCGTCAGTCCCGCTGACATGACTAATACGGGTTGCAGCGCAAGATACAGCTGTTGTGCATACAGGATAAAAAGCAGTTGTATCTGAAAAAGTAAAAATTATTTTTAATAGAAGGTATTTACAAACGTTGCACCAAACACACCAAGGCAAATTTCACACTACCGTTAATATACGTTTACCTCTCTTCCGTTAGAGGAAGAGAGTATCGAAAGATTAAATAGAATGCAACGTTCCGTTAGAATTACCATTGATTTCAATGGTAATTCTTTTGTTTCAGTTGCTTTCCGTTGCTCTCCGTTTGCTAGGCTTCGTTTTTTTCCCCACGGAAACAAAAATTAAGCAGACAGCACTTTTGATTCCATCAAACGGAAAAGAGGTGAACGTATACGAACGCTAGTGTAAACTTAGCCTTGTAAACTTTACATAAAAATAAATAAATCGTTTACAAAAAGGTGTAGATAGCCTTTAAAAAGTACATGCAAAATCTGCAGCAAACCCACACTGTGGAAACAAGGCCTAAAAGCATCACTACCACCTGCTCTGCATCCCAATACCACACTTGATCAACCCCCTACATAAAGCAATCCTCTTACAATGCTTTTATTACCCATTTAGCCTTTTCCACATCAGGTGGAATCTCACTTGCTGACAATAGTCCAGGATTATTGGATTATTGTAGGGGACATAAATATATGAATTCTAGATGTTCGATATGGTGTGTTATAACATAAATGGTATTCAATAGCAAATAAAGATACAATATGTGGAAGTTGACAGTTGAGCCAACATATCAGCTATTTCAGTACCTTAAGGGGGGCATGAGTAATGATATTTGTAAGTCTTTCATGGAATACCGCAAAAGCCACCCAAACGCCTGTATTTTTTAGTATTTATGACAGCCAGAGATAGACATGGGGGTGGGTCACCCAGTGAGATACCCCAGCCATGCACTGATGACGACAGAGGGACACACCCAGAGCCAAGATAAATGGAGACGCCAACCATCCTATACAGTGACTATGTAGGATTATTTATCTTTATCCTGTAATTGCATATCCTTATATATGTTTCTCTTTGCTACAGTATTCACAAAGACTGTATTTATTATAGATTTAAATAAACAAACATCTTTTATATAAATTTTGTATTTCTCCTATTATATACTGATCAAGAATATTGAACAAACCACAATCAATACTTAATATTGGAGACATTTAAAGGGATACTCCGGCCCAAACTAAACTTTCCCATGTGTACCTTTATGGTATTCCATGAGTCAGTCTCCTGTTATTTTTTTGCTGCTTCTATCTCTATACATCAGACTGGGATGGTTGCTTAGCAGCAGTGTGAATCCGGCTCGGTGACACGCTTTCTCTACTTGAGTCTATGGAGATCTATGTGTCACCCATCACAGGGTTCAGCAGTTTCTGTACCACACTAGTTTTGCACAGGGGTGGGACAGAAACTTCTATCATCAGCTACCACTGATACTTAGACAGGTTCCTGTCACCCAGGTATAATGTATAAGAATATATTGCAACCTCTCTGTCTGTATACTTATGGTTTCTCAGCTTATTAAGGAGAATTTAGAGAGAATGATTATCATAGTGTCGCTGCCCAGCATTCAGAAATGGTATGGTCTTTAGCTGTTGTGCTGAAACACCCCGGGATTGATAGCAAAGCAGAGAGGAAGAGAAAGCTGTGGAAATCTAAGAATCAAGATGGAGGCTTTTTTTAAACCACAGACAAGCCAGAAGTTCAAAAAGTACAGAATACAAAAAAAAGGGTAGAGTGTGGTATACAGTCAGGTGAGGAATGCAGACATGGAAAGTTGTGTTTCCACTGGAGGTCTTCTTTAACATTGGTGAGTCAGCCAGATTGACATTAAATGCTAGCACCATGGATTCTCCTCTCAGCATCCACCTCCCCATTCTCCAATTTCCACCTATCCGCTTATCAGTGTATTGCGATCCCATGGCCTGACGGATCTGATTTATGCACAATACTAATCAAAATAAAAGCAGCAAGTAATTGTCTTTTGAGCTGATAAATAAAAAGGTTGTATTCCTGATTGGGATGACTTGCAAGAGGCTAGGATGTTTTTTCTAGCCTGGAAAGCCATGGCTTTGAAATTAATTAACCCTATAGATCTCTCAATTTAAGTCTTTAGCGAATAAAAGTGTTGTGTAAGAAAATAAGTTTCACTAGAAGAAAAATGGAATACAAACCGGCGCAACCATAGGGAATTACCTACATAAGGTGAAAAGTAGATGATGTGGTGATAAATATGCTCACCTGGTGATTTCGTGCTAGGAGCACGACACCCCTGAAGATGTAGACTTTGGATTTATAGTTAAACGGCAGGGAACTGCAAGCCACGGGTTGTACCGGAAACCAAAAACTTGGACCGGTTCTTAGTAGGATAGTGGGATTGTGAGAGTCACACCTTGTGTAGGTGAAAAAACCCAAAAATCAACCCTTGAAGCGGCGCTGTTCCCTTAGTGCGTAGTTCACTGTTGGTCCTTAGTGTTGCATGATGAAGAAGCAAACGCTGTTTGAGTCAAATAGTCTTTAATGGATAGAGGCGATGCGTTTCAGAGCCGAACCGGCTCCTTCCCCCGGCAGTATCAGAACAGCCGTGTAAGAAATTAACCCCTTAAGGACGCAGCCTAGTTTGGGCCTTAAGGCTCAGAGCCCATTTTTCAAATCTGACATATTTCACTTTATGTGGTAATAACGTCGGAATGCTTAAACCTATCCAAGCGATTCTGAGATCGTTTTCTTGTGACACTTTGGGCTTCATGTTCGTGGTAAAATTTGGTCGATATATTCAGTCTTTATTTGTGAAAAATTGCAAAATTTAGAGAAAATTTACAAAAAATAGCATTTTTCAGAATTTAAATGCATCTGCTTGAAAAACAGACGGTTATACCACCCAAAATAGTTACTAGTTCACATTTCCCATATGTCTACTTTAGATTGGCATCGTTTTTTGAACATTATTTTATTTTTCTTGGACGTTACAAGGCTTAGAACATAAACAGCAATTTCTCATATTCTTAAGAAAATTTCAAAAGCCTTTTTTTGAAGGTACCAGTTCAGTTCTGAAGTGGATTTGAGGGGCCTATGTATTAGAAACCCCCATAAAACACCCCATTTTAAAAACTAGACCCCTCAAAGTATTCAAAACAGCATATAGAAAGTTTTTTAAACCTTCAGACATTTCACAGGAATTAAAGCAAAGTGGAAATGAAATTTGCAAATTTCATTTTTTCTGCTGAATTTCAATTTTATTCAATTTTTTTTCTGTAACAGAGAAGGTTTTACCAGAGAAATACTACTAACTATGTATTGTCCAGATTCTGCAGTTTTTAGAAATGTCCCACATGTGGCTCTAGTGCGCTCGTGGACTAAAACACAAACCCTAGAAGCAAAGAAGCACCTAGTGCATTTTGAGGCCTCTTTTTTATTAGAATATATTTTAGGCAGCATGCCAGGTTTGAAGAGGTGTTGAGGTATCAAAACAATGGAAACCCATCAGAAGTGACCCCATTTTGGAAACTACACCCCTCAAGGAATTCATTTATGGTTTTTGTTATCATTTTGACCGCACAGTTTTTTCACAGCACCTATTTGAATTGGGCTGTGAAATTAAAAAAATGATATTTTTTCCAATAAGATGTCATTTTTGATCCAAATTTTTTCACAGGGAACAAAATACCTTATTTTGTTGCCCAATTTATCCTTATTGCGGCAATACCCCATTTGTGGTGATAAACTGCCGTTTGGGCCCATGGGAGGGCTCAGAAGGAAAGGAGCGCTATGTGTTTGTTGGAGTCCAGATTTTGCTGGATTGGTTTTCGGGTGCCATGTCGCATTTGCAGAGCCCCAGAGGTATCAAAGCAATGGAAACCCACCAGAAGTGACCCCATTTTGGAAACTACACCCCTCAAGGAATTAATTTATGGTTTTTGTTATCATTTTGACCGCACAGTTTTTTCACAGCACCTATTTGAATTGGGCTGTGAAATGAAAAAAAAATGATATTTTTTCCAATAAGATGTCATTTTTGATCAAAATTTCTTATTTTCACAGGGAACAAAATACCTCATTTTGTTGCCCAATTTATCCTTATTGCGGCAATACCCCATTTGTGGTGATAAACTGCCGTTTGGGCCCATGGGAGGGCTCAGAAGGAAAGGACCACCATTTGGCCTACTGAAGCTTTTCTGGTGCTAAGTCATGTATGCAGAAGCCCCTGAGGTACCAGTACAGTTGAAACCCCCGAGAAGTGACCCCATTTTAAAAACTACACCCCTTAAGACATTCATCTAGAGGTGTAGTGAGCATTTTGACCACACAGGTACTGTGTAAAAGATAATGCGCAGCAGATGGTGCAGAGTGAGATTTGCAATTTTATATATATATATGGCATGTCAGTGTCCGATATAGTGTGCCCAGCATGCGCCACCGGAGATATACACCCCTTAAATTGTAATGTGGGTTCTCCTGGGTACGGCAATACCCTACATGTGGCTGTTATCAGCTGCCTGGGCATACGGCAGGGCTCAGAAGGGAAAGATGAGAGGGATAAGATGTGCGGAGTGCATCAGGGTAAATTAAAAATCAAGGGATGTATGAAACATTTTAAAACAATCTTTTATACAGAGCCCTGGTTTTTCGGGACACGTGTCACATTGATACATTGTGTTCTTCCTTATCCCCCTCTTATAGCAGACTCTGCACCTCTTTTGACTCTTTCCCTTTCCACCGATTTGGGGAACTTCTCCTGGAAAGTGTTGCCCTGGTACGATGCGTGTGGCCTCGCTTCCAGAAGTACTGGGTGCCCCCCTTCCTGGTCCCTAAAGATTAGATTTTTGATAACCACCTCTTGAAATTCCAGGAAAGTTCCCCTCTGGCCTGCACATCGACGTAGCACGTACGCATTGTACAAAGCCATCTGTATGATGTGCCCGGCCAGCTTCTTATACCACACCGCATGGCGCTGTAGGGCTTCAGGACTTGATCTGACAAGTCCATCCCTCCCATGTACCTATTGTAGTCCAGGATGCAGTCTGGTTTGGGGATGGCCTTTCCTTCATATATCCTAAACCTGTAGGTATACCCTGATGCACTCTCGCACAGCTTATACATCTTCACGCCATACCTTGCCCTCTTACCCGGCAGGTACTCGCGGAATTGAACCCTCCCTTTAAAATGTACCAGGGACTCATCAATAGAAATACACTTCTCGGGGGTGTATGCTTGGGAAAACCGGGCACTGAAACGGTCTAATAGGGGTCTCCGTTTATACAAACGGTCAAAACTGGGGTCATCTCGGGGTGGGCACGGCTCATTATCAGTATAATGTAAGAAGCGAAGTATTGCCTAATTTATTTATTTTTTTAGGTTACAGTTCAGTTCTGAAGTTGCTTTGAGGGGCCCATATATTAGAAACCCCTATCAAACACCCCATTTTAGAAACTAGACCCCTCAAAGTATTCACAACAGCATTTAGAAAGTTTATGAACCCTTTAGGTGTTTCACAGAAATTTAGAGCAAAGTAGAGGTGAAATTTACATTTTTTTGTTGTCAGAAAATCCTCTTTATACCATTTTTTTTATAACACAAAAGGATTTATCAGAGAAATGCAACTTAATACGCATTGCCCAGATTCTGCAGTTTTGAGAAATATCCCACATGTGGCCCTCGGGCGGTAATGGACTGAAGCACCGGCCTCCGAAGCAAACGTGCACCTAGTGGATTTTGAGGCCTCTTTTTTATTAGGCACCATGTCCGGTTTGAAGAGGTCCTGTGGTGCCAAAACATTGGAAACCCCCCAAAAGTGACCCCAATTTGGAAACTAGACCCCTTGAGGAATCCATTGTAGTTTTCTTGGGGTGCATGCGGCTTTTTGATCAGTTTTTATTCTATTTTTAGGTGGCGTGGTGACTAAAAAACAGCAATTCTACTATTGTTTTTTTATTCTATTTTTTTTACAGCGTTCACCGTGCGCTATAAATGACACATTCACTTTATTCTGCGGGGCGATACGATTACGGCGATACCAGATGTTTATAGTTTTTTTTTATGTCTTATGGCATTTGCACAATAAAATACGTTTTGTAAAAAATCATTCACTTTTTGTGTTACCTTATTCTAAGAGCCATAACGTTTTTATTTTTCAATCAATAAAGCCGTGCGAGGACTTGTTTTTTGCGTAACGAACTGTAGTTTTGATCAGTACCATTTTTAGGTACATGCGACTTTTTGATCTTTTTTTATTGCATTTTTTTGGGAGGTGAAGGGACCAAACAATTGTTATTGTGGTACGGTTTATTATTATTTTCTTTTACGGCGTTCACCGTGCGGGATAAATAACAAAATAATTTTGTAGTTCAGGCCGTTGCGGACGCGGCGATACCAATTATGTATAGTTTATTTGTTTTTGTTTATATATTTTTATTAATAATAAAGGACTGATAAGGGAAAAGGGGGGATTTTTACTTTTAATACTTTTAAAACTTTTATTTTCTTATTTTTACACATCTTTTTTTAACTTTTTTTTTACTTTATTACTTTGTCCCACTAGGGGACTTGAGGGCAGGAGGCCCTGATCGCTATTCTAATACACTGCACTACATGCGTAGTGCAGTGTATTAGAACTGTCAGCTACTCACTGACAGCAAGCATAGTGGGTCCTGACGTTGTCAGGACCCACTAGGCTTCCGTCTATGGCATAGCCGGACGCCATTGTTTGGTGTCCGGTTGCCATAGTCACTATCGTGTAGCAGGCCGGCGATGGCGGATTAACCCCTAAGAAGCCGCGATCGCTATTGAACGCGGCTTCTGAGGGGTTAATCTGCGGGGACCACCGCGATCGGTCCCTGCACATTGAGCTGTGATAGCCTGCTGTCGGAAACAGCAGCTATCACAGCTCATGAACGCGCCCCGCGCGAACGGCGCCGTGTTTACTCCATGACCTACTATTAGGTCACTGAGCGCGAACGCTACAGTTAGCATGACCTAATAGTAGGTCATGGAGCGTTAAGGGGTTAAGAAATTTCATGAACGAGAAGAAAATGGGACAGGCATTGAAGCGTAAGCAAAGAATTGAACGGGGCAGGCATCGAGGAGGCTGTAGACCAACAGGATGCCTCAAAACCGGGTATACGTCATTAGTCCCGGGTTTTAAAGAGGCTCTGTCACCAGATTTTGCAGCCCCTATCTGCTATTGCAGCAGATCGGCGCTGCAATGTAGATTACAGTAACGTTTTTATTTTTAAAAAACGAGCATTTTTGGCCAAGTTATGACCATTTTTGTAGTTATGCAAATGATCTCGAGAGATCACGCTGTGTCGTCACTCACAGGTCCTGCATCGTGTCAGACGAGCGAGGACACCGGCACCAGAGGCTACAGTTGATTCTGCAGCAGCATCAGCGTTTGCAGGTAAGTAGCTACATCGACTTACCTGCTAATGCCGATGCTGCTGCAGAATCAACTGAAGCCTCTGGTGCCGATGTGTCCTCGCTCGTCTGACACGATGCAGGACCTGTGAGTGACGTCACAGCGTGATCTGGCAGAAGCTGGGCGTTCTGAAGAGAAGTGGATGATACTTCTCATCAGAACGCCCAGCTAGTAAAAGTATTAAAAACACCCCGATGTACGCACATAATACACGCCCACTTGGACTTTTACTTTTAAACACACCCACTTGGACTTTTGCAAGCCTCATTTGCATAACTACAAAAATGGTCATAACTTGGCCAAAAATGCTCGTTTTTTAAAAAATAAAAACGTTACTGTAATCTACATTGCAGCGCCGATCTGCTGCAATAGCAGATAGGGGTTGCAAAATCTGGTGACAGAGCCTCTTTAAGGCATCCTACTGGTCCACAGCCTCCTCAAGGCCCGCCCCGTTCATTCTTTGCTTATGCTTCAATAGCAGCACCATTTTCTTTGCGTTCATGCTATTACTTCGAGCTCGTGCGCTGCCCGTCCCGAAAAAAAGACACAGATGAAAAACTGAGGTAGGGTGAATAGGAAGAAAGGTGTTCAGATATAATACAGACTGTATATTAGGAACTTTATTTAATATTTATATAGAGTATTTAGTTAAAAAATGTAAAACATGTTTAGTGAGAGGCCTGAAAAAAATCTTAACATAATGGAGATCAATAACAATTATACCACATTGCAAACATGCTGCCAATATTTAAAGTGTAGCTAAACGTTCGACAAACTTCTGACATGTCATAGTGACATGTCAGAAGTTTGGATTAGTGGGGGTCCGATAACTGAGACCCCCACCAATCGCTAGACCGAAAAAGCTGAAGCGCTCGTGTGAGCGCTCAGCTGCTTTGTTTCTGTTCGGCTTTTTCCGGAAAGCCGATGTATCGGTTTACGGGCTCATAGACTTTGTATTGAGTCGGTACACGGATACATTTATTTCCGTAAAAAGCCGAACAGACACGAAGCAGCTGAGCGCTCACACGAGCACTTCAGCTGCTTCGTTCTAGCGATTGGTGGGGGTATTATAAGGGCAGGTTCTCCTGCTTTGGTTTTTCCGTTCTGCGCCGTCAGAGGAAAATACCAAAAGCAGTGTTTTCATTGTACGAAGGACATGCCCAGCGGCGACGGAACCCATTGACTTTAATGGGTTCCGTCGAGTTTCCATCAGGTTGTTTTTACCAGAAACAATAGCGCAGCATGCCGCGCTTTTTTTTCCCGGTATTTTTGGCCGGATCTGTGACGGAGGCCCCTAACGCAGATGTGAACAGGTCCAAACACACTAGGCAGTATTCTCCTAAACTACTTCTGGTGGTGGCTGTGGATAGTAAATTTAAAGCTCTGTACCAGAAAAACAGAGCTCCAACCCCTATAAAGATATATTAATCCCTTGGAGACACAGCCAATTTTGGCCTTGTGGATACAGCCTATTTTTTCAAATCTGACATGGGTCACTTTATGTGGTAATAACTTGGGAATGCTTCTACTTATCCAAGAGATTCTGAGTCTGTTTTCTCGTGACATTTTGTACTTTCTGTTAGTGAAAATTTTTTATCGGTAAATTCAATATTTATTTGTGAAAAACACCAAAATTTAGGGAAAATTTGGAAAAATTTGCATTTTTCTCAATTTAAATGTATCTGCTTGTAAGACAGAAAGCAACAACATACAAAATAGTTACTAGTTTACATTTCTCATAGGTCTACTTTATGTTTGCGGCCTTTTTTTGAATGTCCATTTATTTTTCTAGGACGTTACAAGGCTTAGAACATAAGCAGCAATTTCTCATATTTTGAATAAAATTTCAAAAGCCTTTATTTTTTAGGTACCAGTTCAGTTCTGAAGTGGTTTGGAGTAGGGATGCACGATACTGTTTCGATACTCTGTATCCCCAAACGGTTTGATACCGTTATTTAATGTATTTCGATACTTAGCTGCGCAGCCACACAGCTAAGTATAGTAAAACATGAATGTATGAGAGCGGGGCTGCAGCTGTGTGATACAGCCATTGCCCCGCTCCTGAGTCCTGATAACAAGTGCGCGGGGTCAGGATGATGTGATGCGACCAGCGCTGCACTAATGAGCGGCGGCGGCAATGAAGACAGAACATGGCGGGCACACTGCAAAACACCCCCATTTTCTGTCTTCAGTGCCTGAACAGCTGCTCATTAGTGCAGCGCCGGCCACATCTCCTCATGCTGACCGCGCGCGCACTTCCTGTCAGGAGCGGGGCAATGGCTGTATTACACAACTGCAGCCACACTCTATAAAGACGGAGATCAGAGAAACCTCTCATCTCCGCTGTTATTCCCGTGAATGCTGCGATCACAGCGGACTGCAGCATTCAGGGGAAAATGAGAAGAGGGGATGCCCCTTGGATCGCGTCACAGGGAATTCCTGTGACGCGATTGAGGGAACTACCATATATGGGCAGACAGCCCAGGGTCCATAACCCAGGGCTGTCCTACCATAATTCCTGTTGTTAGGGCATACTTAGGTAAGTCCTAACAACTGCCTGTGTACTATCAGTACACAGGCTAATATACTGGCATATAGATATATGCCAGTACATTAAAGTTTAAAAAATAAAGTAAAAACAAAGTAATGTTAAATAATGTTTTTATACACAGCACGTAAAAAAAAAAAACACACATACACTTTTTTTTTACAAAAAACATTCAAATAAGTCTCAATACATAAAACATACATATTCGGTATTGGTGCGGCCGTAATAACCTGCACAACAATTTATTTTTGCATCATTTATGATGTGTACGCTGTAAAATAAATCAAATAAAAACTGCTTTCTAGAACTTATTGTGAGGCACGTGGTGTGATGAATTTAACCTCCATGAGCCTCACATTAATAGTAATTAACCCCTTCATGTACCTTACATATGAACCCATTATGACTGAGAAGCATGATGGGGTTAATTTCTATTAATGTGAGGAACATGGAGGTTAAATTCATCATCACACCACGCGCCTCACATCAGAAAATGGAAGAACTTTTTTTATTTTTATTACGGTTGGCAAAGTATCGAAATCGAATTTACTAAACGAAGTATCGGTATCGAAGTCCAAATTCTGGTATCGTGACATCCCTAGTTTGGAGTGTCATATATTAGAAACCCCCATAAAACACCCCATTTTAAAAAATAGAGCCCTCAAAGTATTAAAAACAGCCTTCATAAAGTTTCTTAACCCTTTAGGCATTTCACAGTACTTTAAAGCAAAGTAGAGGATTTTGTCAGAAAATCCCTATTCAATTTTTTGGTGTAAAACAGAAGGTTTAACAGCAATTTCTCACATCTTCAAGAACATTTCAAAAGGCTATTTTTCAGGGACCAGTTCAGATCTGAAGTGGCTTTAACCCCTTAAGGACGCAGCCTAGTTTGGGCCTTAAAGCTCAGAGCCCATTTTTCAAATCTGTCATATTTCACTTTATGTGGTAATAACTTCGGAATTCTGATTCTGAGATTGTTTTCTCGTGAGACATTGGGCTTCATGTTAGTGGTAAAATTTGGTCAATATATTCATTGCTTTATTTTTTTAAGGTACATGTTCAGTTCTGAAGCGGCTTTGAGGGGCCCATAAACCCCCATAAAACACCCCATTTTAAAAACTAGACCCCTCAAAGTATTCAAAACAGCATTTAGAAGTTTTTATTAACCCTTTATGCATTTCACAGGAATTAAATCAAAGTGGATGGGAAATTGCTGAATTTCAATTTTATTCTATTTTTTTCCGTAACACAGAAGGTTTTACCAGAGAAACACTACTAAATATGTGTTGCCCAGATTCTTCAGTTTTTAGAAATGTCCCACATGTGTCTCTAGTGTGCTCGTGGACTAAAACACAAGCCCCAGAAACAAAAAAAGCACCTAGTGCATTTTGGGGCCTCTTTTTTATTAGAATATATTTTATGCAGCATGCCAGGTTTGAAGAGGTGTTGAGGTGCCAAAACAGTAGGAATCCCCCAAAAGTGACCCCATTTTGGAAACTACACCCCTCAATGAATTTATTTATGGTTGTTGTTAGCATTTTGACACCACAGTTTTTACACAGCACGTATTTGAATTGGGCTGTGAAATTAAAAAAATTACATTTTTTCCAATAAAATGTAATTTTTCATCAACATTTCTTATTTTCACAAAGAATAAAATACCCAATTTAGTTGCCCAATTTCTCCTGAGTGCAGCAATACCCCATTTGTGGTGATAAACTTCCGTTTGAGCCCATGGGAGGGCTCAGAAGGAAAGGAGTGCTATGTGTTCTTTGGAGTCCAGATTTTGCTGGATTGGTTTTCGGTTGCCATGTCGCATTTGCAGAGCCCCAGAGGTATCAAAGCAATGGAAACCCACCAGAAGTGAACCCATTTTGGAAACTACACCCCTCAAGGAATTTATTTATGAGTGTTGTGACCATTTAGACCCCACAGTTTTTTCACAGAATTTATTTGAATTGGGCTGTGAATTAACAAAAATATAAAATTTTCCAATGAGATGTGGTTTTGGCTAAAAATGTAAAATTTTCACAAGGAATAAAATACCCCATTTAATTGCCCAATTTGTCCTGAGTGCGGCAATATCCCAGTTCTGGTGATAAACTGCCGTTTGGGCCCATGGTGGGGCTCAGAAGGAAAGGACCACCATTTTGCCTACTGGGGATTTTCTGGTGCTAAGTCATGTATGCAGAAGCCCCTGAGGTACCAGTACAGTTGAAACCCCCGAGAAGTGACCCCGTTTTAAAAACTACACCCCTTAAGGCATTCATCTAGAGGTGTAGTGAGCATTTTGACCGGAGACATACACCCCATAAACTGTAATGTCGTTTCTCCTGGGTATGGGAATACCCTCAATGTGGCTGTTATCAGCTGCCTGGGCACGCAGCAGGTCTCAGAAGGAAAAGATGAGGGGGATACGCTGTGCGGAGTGCATCAGGGTAAGTAAAACTGGGGTAGATAAAAAATCAAGGTATGATACATTTTAAAACACTTTCATACAGAGCCCTGGTTTTTCGAAACACGTGTCACATTGATATATTGTGTCCTTCATTATTCCCCTCTTATAGCAAACTTTGCACCTCTTTTGACTTTTTCCCTTCTTGTGAGTTTCGGGAACTTCTCCTGGAAAGTGTTGCCCTGGTACGATGCGTGTGACCTCGATTCCAGAAGTACTGGCTGTCCCCCTTCTTGGTCCCTAAAGATTAGGTTCTTGATAACAACCTCTTGAAATTCCAGGAAAGTTCCCCTCTGGCCTGTACATTGACGTAGCACGGACGCATTGTACAATGCCATCTGTATGATGTGCACGGCCAGCTTCTTATACCACACCGCATGGTGCTGTAGGGCTTCAGGATTTGATCTGACAAGTCCACGCCTCCCATGTACCTATTGTAGTCCAGGTTGCAGTCTGGTTCGGGGGTCTCTGTACTGGTACCTCGTACAGGTACATGGGTACGGGTGTGGGCATGTATTGTTGTCAATACAAGGACATCTCTTGTACTTGACACACAATATGTTGCCCTGCTCTCACGCCTTCTGAGTGTTTGCCTAACCAGAGTCTTAGGGAGACCTCTCAGATTTCTTCTAGCAGTGCCGCATGCCGCAGTACTTCTGGAAGCGAGGCACTTGAAGAGTGGGACGTTGGTATAAAAATTATCCAGGTAGAGGTGATAACCCTGGTCCAGCAGTAGGTGCCCCAAATCCCACACAATTTTTGCATTAACTCCCAGTAAGGGGGGGCATTCTGGGGGCTGAATACTGGTGTCCTTCCCTTCATATATCCTAAATCTGTAGGTATACCCTGATGCACTCTCGCACAGCTTATACATCTTCACGCCATACCATGCCCTCTTACTCGGCAGGTACTGGCGGAATTGAAGCCTCCCTTTAAAATGTACCAAGGACTCATCAATAGAAATACACTTCTCGGGGGTGTATGCTTGGGAAAACCGGGCACTGAAATGGTCTAATAGGGGTCTTAGTTTATACAAACAGTTAAAACTGGGGTCATCTCGGGGTGGGCACTGCTCATTGTCAGTATAATGTAAGAAGCGAAGAATTGCCTCATTTTTATTTATTTTTAGGTTCCAGTTCAGTTCTGAAGTTGCTTTGAGGAGCCTATATATTAGAAACCCCTATCAAACACCCCATTTTAGAAACTAGACCCCTCAAAGTATTCACAACAGCATATAGAAAGTTTATTAACCCTTTAGGTGTTTCACAGGAATTTAGCGCATAATAGAGGTTAAATTTACATATTAATTTTTTTTGCCAGAAAATCTTTTTTATTCCATTTTTTTCTGTAAAACAGAAGGTTTTACCAGAGAAACGCAACTCAATACTTATTGCCCAGATTCTGCAGTTTTGAGAAACTGTCCCTAGTGTGGTAATGGACTGAAGCACCGCCCTCCGAAGCAAAGGAGCACCTAGAGGATTTTGAGGCCTTCTTTTTTTATTAGGCACCATGTCCGGTTTGAAGAGGTCTTGTGGTGCCAAAACGGTGGAAACCACCCAAAAGTGACACTATTTTGTAACTAGACCCCTTGAGGAATTCATTGTAGTTTTCATGGGGTGCATGCAACTTTTTGATCAGTTTTTATTCTATTTTTAAGTGGCGTGGTGACTAAAAAACAGCAATTCTACTATTGTTTTTATTCGATTTTTTTTACAGCGTTCACCGTGCGCTATAAATGACATTCACTTTATTCTGCGGCGCAATACGATTACGGCGATAACATATGTTTAGAGTTTTTTTTATGTCTTAAGGCGTTTGCACAATAAAATACTTTTTGTAATAAATCATTTACTTTTTGTGCTACCTTATTCTAAGAGCCATAACTTTTTTATTTTTCCATCAAGAGAGCCGTGCGAGGACTTGTTTTTTGCGTAACGAACTATAGTTTCGATCAGAACCATTTTTAGGTACACGCGACTTTTTGATCTCTTTTTATTACATTTTTTAGGAGGTGAAGTGACCAAAAAATTGTGATTCTGGTATGGTTTATTGTTATTATTTTCTTTTATGGCGTTCACCGTGCGGGATAAATAACGAAAAAATTGTGTAGTTCAGGCAGTTACGGACGCGGCGATACTAATTATGTATAGTTTATTTGTTTGTTTATTTTATTTATTTTAATAATAAAGACTGATAAGGGAAAAGGGGGGATTTTTACTTTTAAAACTTTTATTTTCTTATTTTTACACAACTTTTTTTTTACTTTATTACTTTGTCCCACTAGGGGACTTGAGGGCAGGAGGCCCTGATCGCTATTCTAATACATTGCACTACATGCGCAGTGCAGTGTATTAGAGCTGTCAGCTACTCACTGACAGCAAGCATAGTAGGTCCTGACTCTGTCAGGACCCACTAGGCTTCCGTCGATGGCGTAGCCGGAGTCCATTGTTAGGACTCTGGTTGCCATAGTAGCCATCGCCGCCCGCTATCATGTAGCGGGCCGTCGATGGCGGCTTAACCCCTAAGAAACTGTGATCGCTATTGAACGCGGCTTCTGAGAGGTTAATCTGCGGGGACCACCGCGATCGGTCCCTGCACACTGAGCGGTCACAGCTCATGAACACTCCCCGCACGAACGGCGCCGTGTGTCATCCATGACATACTATTATGTCATGGAGCGAGAACGATGCAGTTACCATGACATAATAGTATGTCCTGGAGCGTTAAGGGGTTAAGGGCCTTATATATTAGAAAGTCCCCATAAATCAACACATTTTAAAAACAGTCGCTTCAAAGTATTACAACAGAATTAAGAAAGTGTCTTAATCCTTTAGGCGTTTCACAGGAATTAAAGCAAAGTGGAGGTGAAATTGACAAATTTCATTTTTTTTTGCCGAAATTCAATTGTAATAATTTTTTCCTGTAACACAGAAGGTTCAGATTCTGCAGTTTTTCGAAATATCTCACGTGGCCCTAGTGTGCTACTAGACTGAAGCACCGGCCTCAGAAGTAAAGGAGCACCTAGTGAATTTTCAGGCCTCCTTTCTTTTAGAAAATATTTTAGGCACCATGTTAGGTTTGAAAAGGTCTTGGGGTGCCAAAACATAGGGAAAACCCTCAAAAAGACACCATTTTGGAAACTACACCCCCAAGGAATTAATCTAGGAGTGTAGTGAGCATTTTGATCCCACAGATTTTTTGCTAAATTTCTTTGAATTAAGCCATAAAAATGAAAATCTAAATTTTTTCAAATAAACATACAATGTTTTCATTTTTACAAGGAATAAAGGAAAAAAAAGCACCCCAACATTTGTAAAGCAGTTACTCCAGATTATGTGGTCATAAACTTATGTTTGGGCACACAGGGCTCAGAAGGGAAGGGGCGCCATTTGGCTTTTGGAGCTCAAATTTTGCATTATTGATTTTCGGTACCATGTCGCATTTGCAAAGCCCCTGAGGGACAAAAAGAGTGAAAACCCCCCAAAAGTGATCCCATTTTGGAAACTACACCCCTTATGGAATATATTTAGAGGTACAGTGAACATTTTGACCCCACAGATTTTTTGCAGAATTGGAAATAGGCAGTGAAAATTAAAATCTAAATTTTTTCACATAAAATATAGTTTTAGCTTATAGATTTTTATTTTCACAAGGGCTAAAGGAGAAAAAGCACCCCAATATTTGTAAAGCCCCTGAGAACGGCAATACCCCATATGTGGACATAAATTGTTGATCGTACCCACGGCAGGGCTCAGAAAGGAAGGAGCATTATTTGGCTTTTGGAGCTCAAATTTTGCTGGAATGGTTTTTCGGCGCCATGTCACATTTACAAAGCCTCTGCAGGACCAAATCAATGGAAACCCCACAAAAGTGACCCCATTTGGGAACACCCCTGAAGGAATTTATTGAGGGGTATAGTGAGCATTTTGACCCCCTTGGTTTTTTTTTTGGGCGAATTTAGTGTAATTATGCTGTGAAATTTCGGATAAAACGTGGAAAATAAATAAATGTGATGAATAGGGGTCAGTGCTGTGAATAGTACATGGAGTGTCAGTACTATGTGTAATACATGGAGGGATAATGTGCCAGTCGTCAGGCACCCACTTAGTAAGTATGGCCTTTTCTGTGGTTTTGAAGTTTATCTATGTCCCATTTTTTCTGCTGGTGTTTTTAAATTAGGAACGTAAAGTTCTAGTTAGGGACCCGTAAGGCACTGGGGACCCTTGACGTTGAGTTGCGTGCTTTGCGTATTTTGGCCAAAATAACAACTAATATCCCATGTTTCATGGATATTTTTACTATATATACTTTTTTCAGGACGCGGCCAGGTCTTATATGCTGGGAGAGCATGATGTGCTAGTGTTTGGTTTGGCATGCAGAGCAGCCCGCCTTAGCTGACAGTATGGGCGTTACAAATAGGCTGTGATACAGCAAGATATGCTATGCCTGACGACTGGCACATTATCCCTCCATGTATTACACATAGTACTGACACCCCATGTACTATCACAGCACTGACCCTTATTCATCACATTTATTTATTTTTTATTACATTATCACACACAGTTCTGACACTTCTATGCCGCACAGATTTCTTTTATACCATACATTCACACCCATTGCACTACACTAATACTGACACCCATTTATCGCACACTTGTGAGAACTTAGTTCGCCACTCCCCTCAAGACTAGTGGGAGTGGCTATCAATATTTAATGCACTCTCCTTCTGAAGCATTTTTGACCTGTCTGCGTCCTGCTGGGAACGGGTTTTCACCCACCCACTTAGTAAGTATGCCCTTTTCTGTGGTTTTGAAGTTTATCTATGTCCCATTTTTTCTGCTGGTGTATTTAAAAGGGAAAGGCCTACATCCACTGGTCAGTGCTCAGCCTGTAGTTGATCACCTCTGATTACATAAACCTGCTCAGAACTGCCACACCCTGCCTGAGCAACAAGGTTCTTTGGATGCTGTCCATTTGTGAAAGTATCTCTTATTTGCTATTTTGAATTTGACCCAGACTGTATCCTGACTGCGTTTGGATCACTGCCTGCCCTGCCCTGTATCTATCTCATCATGATGCTTGAACCCAGCCAGTCCTAATGACTGATTTGTACAACCACTCTTCTATTTATGGATTTGGGCACCTTGCTTCAGAATTATCATCTGTGGGCCATCAGCAGTTGCTACTATAAACTATTTTGGGGACGAAACCAGTGGATTGCCTGCACAAAATCCATACTACCGTGAGTGGCGTTTTATGGTGAATACTGAAAAATCCCTTAGACTCTGCCCCTGTTTATCCCTAGCCAAATCGAATAGTGACACAGTGGGTCCACCTTTCCACTTTCCCGAGGCCTGCCATTGAGAAAAGTGAAATGTCATCTTTGATTGACCATATTTTAGCATAGATTTAAGTGTATGCTACAGGGCCTTCAATATTTTTTTATTTTCTGTGCCGTCTACTTAAACAGCATTTACATAGTAATAATCATTACGATTCTTTTGTTTCCGAGGGATCAAAAGATTTTTTCCCGGTCTAAATGCACAAAAACTGAATGATAAAGTACATAAAATTTATGTATATCAATTATAAAAATTAAAGGGTCAGTTCACACGTAGCATGAATAATGAATACTGAATATTTTACGCAACGGATTGTATTTGCGTAAACGCTGCTTATTTGTTGCGGGATTTCCCTATTGGATTCAATGGAGAGGTAAAACACGCAAAAAAAACGCAACTCAGAAAAAAAAAATCTTTTACGTCCGGAATTCCCTGTGATACGCTGTGTGCTATTACGCAGCATATTCGCCCTGTGTGAACATCCCAGGGCTACAGAGAGTCATGACATTGGAGGTATGCGTCGACCATGATAAGTATAAATTTTTTTCTGTGCAGTTTTACGCAGCGGACATGTCGGCCGAAAAACTGCACCAGAATTTGGTGCGGTTTTACGGCTGGAATTCCCTGCGGCGCACAGGGCGTATATGTTGTGTGCTTTTTCCGCAGCGTATCCGTCCTGTGTAAACATACCATGAATGTGCATACAGTATATGAAAATCACGACATCACTATAGGCATGGTTGTCTGTAAATGGCGTTAGTCTAACATCTACACATAAGTTTTTCAAATATAAATGAGTAATTTACATTTATCTGTATAATGTTTGCATACAAAAACACAAAGCAAATGTTAAAAATTATTCAGGAGAAAAAATTAACGCATGTGCATAAGTAGTTTTAATAAGCTACACTTACCAGGGTGGATAAATATAGATGATGTCATTTGGTTCTAATGTGAGTTGTGCAGCAGTTTGCCGAGTGAACAGTGCTTTCAGCTTTGTTGTATCTTTAGGGCAACTGTTACCATCATTCTGAATGTCGGTCAGTTGCTTACAAAGAGCAACCTGCATGGAGCACTCCTCGTGAACCTCTGATATCCTTAAAACGAGAGTCCCTGATTTATCCCCTGGAAAAGAATAGTAAGGGTTAATGAAACATCCTTTATGCAACCATATGGGAGCATGGCATGTATTAAGTGGCTGTTCACTCTAGAAAACCAGAAAAAGAAATGAAACAGATATCATAGAAGTAGATTTCTATTTACAGTGATCACTCTACGGTGAAAATTATACGTTGCCTTTATTCCACGGGTCAGTACGATTACAGTGATACCAAATTTATATCGTTTTTTATGTTTTAGTACCTTTAACCCCTTGAGGACCAAGCTCATTTTGGCCTTCAGGACCAGACCCATTTTTTCAAATCTGACATGTGTCACTTTATGTGTTAATGACTTGGGAATGCTTTTACCTATCAAAGCGATTCTGAGATTGTTTTCTCGTGACTTATTGTACTATATGATAGTGGAAAAATTTGGTCGATAAATTCAATATTTATTAGTGAAAAACACCAAAATGTTGTGGAAAATTGCAAAAATTAGCATTTTTCTAAATTTAAATGTATCTGCTTGTAAGACAGGCCGTTATACCACACAAAATTGTTGCTAACTAACATCCCCATATGTCTACTTTAGATTGGTATCGTTTTTTGAACATCCTTTTACTTTTCTATGACATCACAAGGCTTAGAACTTTAGCAGCAATTTCTCACATTTTCAAGAAAATGTCAAAAGGCTATTTTTACAGGGGCCAGTTCAGTTGTGAAGCAGCTTTTAGGGCCTTCTATATTAGAAACGCCCATAAATCACCCCATTTTAAAAACTTCACCCCTCAAAGTATTCAAAACAGCATTTAGAAAGTTTATTAACCCTTTAAACGTTTCACAGGAATTAAAGCAACGTAAAGGTGAAATGTTCACATTTTCATTTTTTTTGCAGAAATTCATTTTTAATCTATTTTTTTTGTAACACAGAAAGTTTTACCAGAGAAATGCAACTCAATATTTATTGCCCAGATTCCACAGTTTTTAGAAATATCCCACATGTGGCCCTAGTGTGATAATGAACTGAAGCACCGGCCTCAGAAGCAAAGGAGCACCTAGAGGATTTTGGGGCCTCCTTTTTATTAGAAAATATTTTAGGCAGCATGTCGGGTTTGAAGGGCTCTTGCGGTGCCAAAACAGTGGAAATCCACCAAAAGTGACCCCATTTGGGAAACTACACCCCTTGAGGAAATTATCTAGGGGTATAGTGAGCATTTTTTGCAGAAATTATTGGAAGTAGGCCGTGAAAATGAAAATCTACATTCTTTCAAAGAAAATGTAGGTTTAGCAAATTTTTTCTAATTTCCACAAGGACTAAAGGAGAAAAAGCACCGCAACATTTGTAAAGCAATTTCTCCCAAGTACAACAATACCTCACATGTGTTAATAAACGGCTGTTTGGACAAACGGCAGGGCTTAGAAGGGAAAGTGCGCCATTTGGCTTTTGGAGCTCAAATTTAGCAGGAATGGTTTGCGGAGGCCAGGTCTGATTGGCAAATCCCCTAAGGGACCAAAACAGTGAAAATGCCAAAAAAAGTGACTCCATTGAGAAAACTACACCCCTTGAGGAACCCATCTAGAGGTGTAGTGAGCTTTTTGACCACGCAGGTTTTTTGCAGAAATTATTGAAAGTGAGCCATGAAAATGAAAATCTACATTCTTTCAAAGAAAATGTAGGTTTAGCAAATTTTTTCTAATTTCCACAAGGACTAAAGGAGAAAAAGCACCGCAACATTTGTTTTTCCCGAGTAAAACAATACCCCACATGTGGTAATAAACGGCTGTTTGGACACACGGCGGAGCTTAGAAGGGAAAGAGCGCCATTTGGCTTTTGGAGCTCAAATTTAGCAGGAATGGTTTGCGGAGGCCAGGTCAGATTGGCAAAGCCCCTAAGGGACCAAAACAGTGAAAACGCCAAAAAAGTGCTTCCATTGAGAAAACTACACCCCTTGAGGAATCCATCTAGGGGTGTAGTGAGCATTTTGACCCCACAGGTGTTTCATAGATTTTATTAGAATTGGGCAGTGAAAATAAAAAAAATCCTTTTTCTTCAATAAGACGTAGCTTTAGCTCCAAATTTTTCATTTTCTCAACAAACAAAGAAAAAAAAGAACCCCAACATTTGTAAAGCAACTTCTCTGGAGTAAAGCAATACCCAACACGTGGTCATAAACTGCTGTTTGGGAACATGGCAGGGCTCAGAAGGGAAAGAGCGCGATTTGCTTTTGGAGCACAGATTTTGCGGCATTTGGTTTCTGGGCGCTATGTCGCATTTGCAAAGTCCCTGTGGGACCAAAACAGTAGAAACCTCCCAGAAGTGACCACATTTTGGAAACAACACCATCAAGGTATTCACCTAGGGGTGTAGTGAGCATGTTAACCCCACAGGTGTTTTGCAGAAATTAGTGTGCACTCGATGTTGCAGAGTGAAAATTGGAATTTTTCCTTAGATACACCAATATGTGGTGCCCGGCTTGTGCCACCATAACAAGACAGCTCTAAATTATTATGCGGTGTATCCTTGTTTTAGAATCACCCTACATGTGGCCCTAATATTTTTCCTGGACATTCGACAGAGTTCAGGAGTGAAAGCGTACCATGTCAAATTGAGGTCTAATTTGGCGACATATAAAGTATAGGTTCAAAATTGCAGAGGCTTTGATGTGAAATAATAAAAGAAAACCCTGACATGTGACCCCATTTTGGAAACTGCACCCCTCAAGGCATTTATTAAGGGGTGTAGTGAGCATTTTCATCCCACGTGTCTTTTCCATAAATTATTGCGCTGTGGAAGGTACAAATTAAAAATTTTCCCTATATATGTCAATTCCGTGGCAAATATGTCTTGCCCAGCTTGTGCCACTGGGGACACACACCCAAAAATTGTTAAAAGGGTTCTCCCGGGTATGGCGATGCCATATATGTGGAAGTAAACAGCTGTTTGGGCACACTGTAGGGCTCAGATGGGTGGGAGCACCATTTGGCTTTTGGAGCGTGGATTTTGCTTGGTAATAGTTTTGTTTGGAGTCTTACTGGTGTTTCCGTTTATAATGTGGGGGCATATGTGAGCTGGGCAGAGTACATCAGGGGCATAGTCAGGTAGTATAATAATAAAGGTAAAAAAAAATAATTAAATGATCCATAGATATGTGTTGCGCTGTGATCGATCCTTTCTGCACAGCCGGTGTCGCACTGATAAATGTCCTTCCTTATCCCCCTTTTGGTCCAATTTTGCCGGGAAAGTGTTATCCTGGTATAATACGGGCGCCCTCGCTTCCAGCGACTTTTTGATCACTTGTAATCCTTTTTTTGGGAGGCAACGTGACAAAAAAACAGCAATTCTGGCATAGTATTTTATATACAGCGTTCACCATGCGTTATAAACTACATGTTTCCTTTACTCTGCGGGTCAGTACGATTCCGGCGATACCTAATTTATAGAACTTTTTTATAACTTTTTGCACAATAAAATTACTTTTGGAAAGAGAATGTATTTTGAGAGAGACATAACTTTTTAATTTTGGAGCTGTATGAGGGCTTGTTTTTTGCGAGACGAGGTATAGATTTTATAGGCACCATTTTTGGATACATGCGACTTTTTGATCACTTTTTATTTGAATTTTTGGAAGACAAAGTGACCAAAAAAACAGCAATTCTGGCATTGTTTTTTAGTTGTTTTTTTTACGGCATTCACTGCGCTGGATAAATAACATAATATTTTTATAGTTTAGGTCGTTACGGACGCAGCGATACCAAATATGTATGGTTTATAATTTTTTTCAATAATAAATGACTTTATAAGGCTATGTTCACACGGAGTATTTTGCAGGAGGAATATCTGCCTCAAAATTCCGTTTGGAAGTTTGAGGCAGATTTTCCTCTCCCTGCACGCCGATTTTCGCGGAGTTATTCGCAGCGTTTTTCGCCCGCGGCCATTGAGTGCCGCGGGCATAAAACACCGCGAAATACACTTTCTCTGCCTCCCATTGAAGTCAATGGGAGGTCAGAGGCGGAAGCGCCCGAAGATAGGGCATGTCGCTTCTTTTTCCCGCGAGGCAGTTTTACTGCTCGCGGGAAAAAGACGCCGCCGCCTCTTATTGAAATTAATGGGAGGCATTTTCGGGCCGTTTTTGCGACGCGGTATCCGCGTCAAAAAACTCGCCAAAGTACTCAGTGTGAACATAGCCTAAGGGAAAAAGGGGGAGATTGTGTTTTATTTTATTACTTGAAACTTTTATTGTATTTTTTACAACTTTTATTTTTACACTTTTCTTTAGTCCCACTAGGGGACTTGAAGGTCCAACTGTTTGTTTGATGTTCTAATACATTGCACTACCTATGTCGTGCAATGTATTGGAACTGTCAGTTGTTCACTGACAGAAAGCCGATCTGACTCCACCTCTGGGCGGGGCCTAAACAGCTTCCGTTATGGCAGACAGGAGGCCATTGTTACGGCTCCTGTTGCCATCGTAGCAGTCGCCAGCCTTGCCATCTCATGACAGGCTGCCGATTTGCTACAAACCTCTAGGATGCAGCGATCACAGTGGATTGCTGCATCGAAGGGGTTAATGCCAGGAATCGGAGCTAGCTCCGGTTCCTGGTGATAGATCGGGGTGTCCGCTGTAACATACAGCGGACACCCACTGCTGATGACGCCGGCACAGCTTCTGAGCCGGAAGCTGAGCCGGCCCCATCTTGCCGATGGTACCGGAAGCCTTTTAGGCCCCGCCGCCGAGCGGGTCATAGGAGGCTTCCGTTGCTGGCAGACCGGAAGGTAAGTATTAGGCCTCCGATCGCCTTTGCAGCCAGCGGCAACACAGCGATCACGTTGCTGGGGTGCCGGTGTCTAAAAACTCCTCACATGCTGCGATCTCTATTGAACGCAGAATAGGAGGGGTTAATCGGCCGGATTGGATGCTAGCTCAGGTCCTGGCCGATACCTCAGGGTGACAGCTGTAACATACAACTGTCACCCGGCGGTGATGTCGCTGGCTCAGCTCCTGAGCCAGCTCCATCTCCATCACGTACAGTAACATGAAAAGGCGTTAAGACACCAGTTTTCATCACGTTACTGTACCTGATTGGGCGGGAAGGGGTTAAACATTTTTAAAACATTTTGAAAGAAACAAACATTTTTTTTTGCATAGCTATATTGTGACCCCCGTAACTATTTAATATGTCTGTGTATAGAACTGTGTAAGGCGTCTTTTTGTATGGGGAAAGATGTCGGGTTTTTTTTTATACCATTTTGGGGAATGTATGGCATTTCCATCAGTTTTTATTCAACTTTTTTTCTGGTGTTGAAGTGTCCAAATAAAACCTGTGATTCGGCCATTTTGAACTTTTTTCCCGCTACGGTGTTGACCATATTGGATAAATATTTTCATAGTTCTGGCATTTTCGGACGTGGGGATACCTAATGTGTTTGTTTATTTCTTTTATATGTGATTTAGGGAAAGGGGGATTATTTTTAAAAATATTTTAATAAAAACTTTATTACATTTTTTTTATTACTACTTTTTAGCCCCGCTAGGGGGCTTGAACCTGTGATCATTAGATCGCTTATGCCATAGACTCCAATATCACAGTATTGCAGTAAATGACAAAATCAGTGCATTGCTATTGAGACCTGCTACAGGCAGAGCTCAATAACACAATACTCCTATAGCAGGGAGCGTTCCCAAGACTCCCGGCTGCTATAGGAACACACCGGTGCCCGTGATCTCGCCGTGGGGGAGCCGGTAAACGGCCACAAAGCAAGTGTAAAAGTAAAAAAAAAACCTCAGATGCCGGTGGTCACATCTGACCCCAGCATCTGAGGAGTTAAATGCTTGTGATCAGAAATGTTTCTGTTCGCAAGCATTGCCACTAGGTCCCTGCTGTGTAACACAACAGAGACCCGGCGGCTATGGTGCCCACTCAGCTTCTGAACTAGCACCATTTTTAAATATCCCTTTCCCGACGTAAACGTAGACAGTACAGCGATGGGAGAGAGTTAAAACAAATTGATCACAGAATGCATTATTTGATAAATGTGAGCACATAAGGGTAAATTACATAAGCTCATCAGTCATTTGGAAGACACTCATAGGCCCTGTCCACACACTGCAGAATTGGTGCATTGTTGGCATATTTTTTTCTCGACACAATCAGGTCCTTTTTATATTCAATCCATAAATCTGGACATTCCTCCCTTCCTTTACTCTATCAATCAAACTGGAACTTGCTATGTCAGGCAGAGACCTTATTGAGAAGATATAGCAAATGGCTATGGAGAAAGCTGGGAACGCACCTAGCAGCAAACGTGACAGGAGTATTTCTCAGGCTGTTCTAAAGATATGAATGGAATATGTAAAAATCCATGCAAAGACTGCAGAGACACCCCATCCCATGTAAAGAACTGATTTTCAGTTGCAACAAATTACACAACCTTACATATGAAATGCCCATTCATCCCCTCTCCCATACTGTGTAAAAAAAAAAAAAAAAAAAAAAAACACCATACAAAACATGAAGCCCCAGAGCTTGCAAATACTAGCCAAAGCTTCAACTCTACAAAGGAGCTGACAAGTATCCAATTTAAATATATAATTGACTAAATTAGATAAAAATTGCCTGTGATGCCCTCATAGTTGCTCCATTACGTTTTGGTAGAATGATCAGACAACGACTACATTGATATTGACTAGAAGTTATTTGATATCCACCACTAAAATTTTAAAGCATATGCTTTTGTGGAGAAAGATCAACTGAAGCTCAAATCCACTTCGGTTTTAAACCAGATGCCCAATATCACCTTGCATGGGATTCTCATTGATCATAGTCAAAGGCATAGCTTACCTCAAATTTATTATTGAGACAAATTCTGCAATCATAAAACCAGGTGACAATAGAAACTAAATAATTTTCATTTTTATTGTGCACATTATGTCCCTATTATCAGAATGTGCCCTGAACGCAACTTTTTATTTTGTGTGGCCTAAATAGCATTAGCAATAAACTAACAACGAAAGATGAAGGCGAAAACTAGTAAAGTGAACGGAATGTTTTGGAGGTTAAATGGAAATAGTGTATGATAGTTTAAGGGCATAAGTGGAACTTGATAACGTTAGCACAGAACTATAGAACCTGTTTCAAATTAATAACTTATTTGATTCCAAGATAAAACAGATACTTTCTTTTGTCAATACATTAAAGCTTGATGACAAGTACAATAGTCAAAGCAGAATGCAGCACATTGAGCCTTACCTAGAGGTATTTTGCAATCAGATTCTCGCCTATGCCTCCAAAAAGTAATGGAAGACCTCTCTCTGTTATGCAGACAGTTCAGCCTTTCAGCTAGTCCTCCCCTACAGAAAATTCAAGAATGTGCCATTAGACCAAGCGTTAGAGTTAATTTTTGCCGGGGGACAGAATAAAACATACAGATGGGACAATTTATTATCGATTTTCTGCAAAAAAAAAAACCACATCAGAAACATTGCTTTCTGAAGAACTATTCAGACACTTCAGCACCTAATATAATGCGCAATTTGTTTTACAAAGAAAAAATATATTTTATGTGCCAACTGAACCGGTTTTAATTTTAAACTTCATAAGTTTCTGTTTACTACTTTAGAAAAAAAAATAATTAGAAGAACTCAATTCTTCACAAAACGCAAAATGGAATAAGCAAATTTAGTATTCAAAGAACAATTAGCAGCATGCCCTCAAATTCTCAGCGGAAAAATCTGATACATGGGAGTGTTTTTTTTTACTGTAATCGTTGCAGATCCTCAGGGTGGAATCCAAACTGAAAAACCGCACCACATCCACCATGTCTTAATGTGTCCATCAAGTACTTCTGGATTGTTGAAACCTGTATATAAAAGGTCCTGGTCTTCATAGTAACAGCCAATTGAGCAGCATCGGGCTCAGTTGTTAGACCTTACAGTAGAATAAAATTATAAATATTATTTACTTCCTGTCGCTTATATAGTAAGAACATATTCCGCAGCGCTGTATGGAGATGGTCATCACGCACATTAGTCCCTGTCCTCAGCGGGGCTCACAATCTATTTTCCCTATCTCAGACATATGGACACACTAGGGCCAATAGGAAGCCAATTAACCTATCAGTATATATTTTTTTGGAGTGTGAGGGGAAACCGGAGCACCAGGAGGAAACCCTGGCAAACACAAGAACAGTTGTCCTTGGTCAGATTGCAAAAAACTCTGCAGCATTCAATCTTATTTTTCCTATCTTATTGTATAACAATGCATCCAATGGATAAAATTCAATCAGAAAGATCTATTTATATATATATATATATATATATATATATATATATATATATACAGTGAAGCAAATAAGTATTTGATCCCTTGCTGATTTTGTAAGTTTGCCCACTGTCAAAGACATGAACAGTCTAGAATTTTTAGGCTAGGTTAATTTCACCAGTGAGAGATAGATTATATATAAAAAAAAAAGAAAATCACATTGTCAAAATTATATATATTTATTTGCATTGTGCACAGAGAAATAAGTATTTGATCCCTATTTGATCCCTTTGGCAAACAAGACTTAATACTTGGTGGCAAAACCCTTGTTGGCAAGCACAGCAGTCAGACGTTTTTTGTAGTTGATGATGAGGTTTGCACACATGTTAGATGGAATTTTGGCCCACTCCTCTTTGCAGATCATCTGTAAATCATTAAGATTTCACGGCTGGTTGACTTCCGGTTCCGGCGCTGGGGATGCAGGACGCGAGTGACTGAGCTCCCGCTCCCGTCCAGCCTGTTTGCTCGCAATAGTCGCTTCGGCGACGACAATCAGCGGTGAAGTCACCAGCCCTGCACACGGAAACATCACCGGTGGTGCCTGTATGGACAGGTACCTCCTCAGAAGCGCGCAGAAGCCAGCCATGGAAGACTCAGCTGCGGCCGTGGTAAAGGGAGGTAAGATGGCGGCGCTTCCCGCCACTGTGACCCTGCTATACACACAGGAAGATGAGCTGCAGCACCATCAGTCCCAGCTTTCAAGCCCGACAGAACACATAATGTCCGCTCTTCCTGCAGCCATTGATTATGTAGCCCTGGCCCGTGAAGTAGCCAAACAGATAGCGCCAGACCTGCAAAAGGCGCTGGAGAAAACGGTGCAAGATTCCCTAAACCGCGTGCATGCGGAGCTGGCACAAGTCACTATCAGAGCTGATGAGTTAGAACAGCGTATGACGCTGCTGGAGGATGAAAATGAGCGTCTGCAATCCAAACTTAGAGGGGTGCTGTCTGTTACTACGCAGTTGGGGGAGGATCTGGAGAACCGCTCCAGGAGGAGAAACCTGCGACTGGTGGGGCTGAAGGAAGCGGTGATATCTTCTGATTTACAGCGACTATGTGAGAGGACATTGCCAGAAGCTTTAGGTCTTCCCCGTCCCTGCCGGGTGGAGAGGGCGCACAGAGTGGGGCCGGACCCCAGAAACCTCCCAGCAACAGACGACCACAGTTCGCTACGTCCCAGACAAGTAATCTTTAAGTTGTTGGATTACAATGACAAGGTGGCACTCATGAAAGCATTGCGCAGCAGATCGCGTCCTTTGGAAATAATGGGCATGAAAGTGCTACTTTTTGAGGATTTCTCGGCGGAGGTTGCAAAACGAAGGCGGGCTTTCAGCAAGATCTGCACCGCGCTGTTCCAAGCGAAAATACGCTTTAACCTGCAGTACCCAGCCATCTTGCGGGTGTTTCAAGAGAACGGGCGGAACAAGGTTTTCACCACGCCACAGGAAGCGGAGGACGCACTTATGGAGCTTTGTAGGCACAGACCCCAGCAAGAGGAGCGTCACAGTCCAGTACACAGTCCAAATCGCAAGTCGAGAGAAGCCAAACGGAACCGACTAAATATGGAGCCAACCTGGGCAGAAGCTTTAATGCCCACACCTGGAAGATCCCGGGGGGGTCGAGCCGGAAATGGAGGGGACTCTCCGAAACCGCAGAGGCGAACGCGGGACCGCACCCTATCCACGTCTCCTGATTGACGGACGAAGTCCTTTTCAGCACATTTTATTTAAGCTGATGTGATGATGATTTTGTGGACACTGTAGACCAATTGCAGATTCCGACCGGCTACAGATAAGTTTACAGATAATTTGAAAGTTTTGAGGGAGATATTTGGCGGTCTTATACGGCACTCTGTACCGGTCAACAGTTGACCTATTGTTATAATGATACAATGTTACAAGGTTGAAATGTATGCATTCTGGTATTTCCCTGCATTTTCACTACAGGAGATTAGTGAGGGAGTTAGATCAGGCTCTGAGATTTTTCCCTGTGGGCGGGATCGACCGGCAATGATACAATGCCTCCCCCACGCAAGGGATTAGTTATATCTGTCACAGATGGTGGACTGGGGGAAATTGTGGTAGGAGATCTGGGAAAAGGAGGTAGGGAAACCTTGAGGCGATGCAAGATTCATGTGGATATGTGAGGATATAATCCAAACGGACTCTAGGCTGTTAAATTGACGATATGGGAATGTATAAAAGTGTGCACAGGCGACAAAGAGGTAATGAGGTGGCAAGGGCAGGTGCTACTTCCGCATGGAAGGAGCCATATATGCAGGCTGGGGGGGAGGGGGAGGGAGGGGTGTGTTTTGACATAACAGAAAAAAATGAAGTCACGTACACAAGTGGGTATTAAGGGGTTGCTAACCCTTGCCGTAGGTGATTTTATGGTTTTGTTAGATAAGGGCCGGTTGGCCTTGACATGGAGTTTGGTTCTGGTTTATAAGCCGGGTTTTGGTTATGTTGTTAATGTTTATACATGGCTCTTGGAAAAAGACGGATCTGACTCCCCGAACTTAGCACGACTTTTAGGCACTTTAGCTCATCTTATACACGGCCCAATAACATGAAAATAGTCTCTTGGAACGTTAAAGGGCTGAGATCCCCACAGAAACGGACCAAACTTTTGCGACACATGAAACGATTGCACCCAGATGTGGCCCTATTGCAGGAAACTCACCTTACCGAGCTGGAGTTTAAGTATTTGCAAAAATTCTGCGTGGGTCAGGTTTTTGGCTCGTCGGCAAGGGAGGGTAAGGCGGGAGTTATAATTTTGGTACATAAAAATTTTGCGTTTACGCTGGTGTCCCAGGAGCGGGATGACGAGGGCCGTTGGATCCATCTGGTGATGGAGCATGCAGGGGAAACCATCAGTATTCATAATGTGTATGGACCAAATACGGTTAACACTGTTTTTTTTGGTCATTTGGAAACCCAACTCCAGCAGGATCGCACTAGGTTTCTGATTCTAGGGGGAGACCTTAACACTGTAAGGTCTACAAAGGAGGATAGGAGCGCAGGGACTAGTTCGCAGAGAAATAGAGATAGGATCTTGCCCGACTTTTTAAGACACACGGCCCTAATAGATGCGTGGAGGAGTCTACACCCAGATGCGCGGGAATATACACATTTCTCCCATGTTCATCAGTCATGGTCGCGTATTGATTACCTGCTAGTTAGTGACGCATTATCGCGGCGTTTACGTGAAGCGGCAATTGCAGATCTAGTTATTTCGGACCATGCTCCGGTTACAGAGCCGACACAGTAGCTAGAGGAACAGATTTTATTTGGAGGTTTCCCGCCTTTCTGGCAAAGGATGAGGGCTTTATACAGAAGCTTAAGGGGTGGTGGATGGAATTTGATGGGGATGTATTGCATCGCTCGGAACCGTCATTGTATTGGCGTACAGCCAAAGCGGTAATACGAGGGAAAATTATGCAATATATGTCTAATCTTAAACGTAAGACGACCGAAGGATACAAGGCAGCGAGCGACAGATTACGGTGTGCATACACAGCATTCCTACATTCTCCATCACTGCCATTGGGGGAGGAATGGAGGGAAGCCAAGCGACAGTTTGATCAATGGTTAGACAAAAGAGAGAGTATTTACCGGTCCCAATTTGATGCCGATTTAATGCGTTTCGGCAATAAAGCGGGCAAATTATTAGCGCGATTAGCGAAGGGGAGGTATGCACCGTCACACATTTCAACACTTAACGAATCAAATGGAACTCCTACCTCAGACCCAAAATAAATCAACACCATATTAAGTAAATACTACCAAGCCCTTTACTCAGAAACACCCATAGATCTCCAAAAAGGGAGGGAATTTTTGGAGAAGGTGAAGCTGCCAGGGCTCACCCAGGAGCAGAATGGTCACTTGAGCGCAGAGATTACATTAGAGGAAGTTTGGAGCGCCATTAAGACCTTATCTAACGGAAAGGCCCCGGGTCCGGATGGATTCACAGGAGAGTTTTTTAAATCTCTGAGAGAAGAAATCAGCCCTACCTTGGTGGCATACTATAATATTTTACTAGGAACGGGGGCTTTACCAGCAGAGGCCAAGGTAGCGCATATAAAAGGTGTTACCCAAGAAGGGGAAGAATCCTCTTGACCCGGGGTCGTACCGTCCCATTTCACTGATAGACCAAGATCAGAAATTGCTCACAAAAATTTTGGCCAATCGGCTGGCTATGTATTTACCCATACTGGTGGGAAAATCCCAAGTAGGATTTGTAAAGGGCAGGGCAGCAGTGACGAATCTACGCAAAGTGTTGACGGTGCTAGAAACAGTCAGGCACGATCCCCAGCCAGGTACCAGGTCGGCACTTTTAGCGCTAGACGCAGAGAAAGCCTTTGATAACATACAATGGGCATGGCTGGGGATGGTGCTGGACAAAATGAACATTCAGGGAGACTTCCGGGTCTTCCTGAAGGGAGTCTACAATAGCCCGCAGGCACGTGTTCACTCCTCAGGGTTCCTATCAGATCCCTTCCAATTACATAAAGGAACACGACAGGGTTGTCCCCTGTCGCCCCTGTTATTCAATCTTGCATTGGAACCTATGGCTAGATACCTGGAGGAATCGGATATGTTCAGAGGCATTCAAGTAGGGTCTTGTGCAGTGAAGTTAGCCCTGTTCGCTGATGATGTTATACTTTTTATGTCAAATCCTCAAGAGCATTTAGGGACGGTTTTTCAATTTTTGCAGGAATTTGGGCAATGGATTTAGTGTTTTTGGACTTTGCAAAGGCATTTGACACTGTCCCCCATAGACGCCTAATGGGTAAATTAAGGACTATAGGTTTAGAAAATATAGTTTGTAATTGGATTGAGAATTGGCTCAAGGACCGTATCCAGAGAGTTGTGGTCAATGATTCCTACTCTGAATGGTCCCCGGTAATAAGTGGTGTACCCCAGGGTTCAGTGCTGGGACCACTATTATTCAACTTATTTATTAATGATATAGAAGATGGGATTAATAGCATTATTTCTATTTTTGCAGATGACACCAAGCTATGTAATATAGTTCAGTCTATGGAAGATGTTCATGAATTGCAGGCAGATTTAAACAAACTAAGTGTTTGGGCGTCCACTTGGCAGATGAAGTTTAATGTAGCTAAATGTAAAGTTATGCATCTGGGTACCAACAACCTGCATGCATCATATGTCCTAGGGGGAGTTACACTAGCGGATTCACTTGTTGAGAAGGATCTGGGTGTACTTGTAAATCATAAACTCAATAACAGCATGCAATGTCAATCAGCTGCTTCAAAGGCCAGCAGGATATTGTCGTGTATTAAAAGAGGCATGGACTCGCGGGACAGGGATGTACTATTACCACTTTACAAAGCATTAGTGAGGCCTCATCTAGAATATGCAGTTCAGTTCTGGGCTCCAGTTCCTAGAAAGGATGCCCTGGAGTTGGAAAAAATACAAAGAAGAGCAACGAAGCTAATTAGGGGCATGGAGAATTTAAGTTATGAGGAAAGATTGAAAGAATTAAACCTATTTAGCCTTGAAAAAAAGACGACTAAGGGGGGACATGATTAACTTATATAAATATATTAATGGCACATACAAAAAATATGGTGAAATCCTGTTCCTTGTAAAACCCCCTCAAAAAACAAGGGGGCACTCCCTCCGTCTGGAGAAAAAAAGGTTCAAGCTGCAGAGGCGACAAGGCTTCTTTACCGTGAGAACTGTGAATCTATGGAATAGCCTACCACAGGAGCTGGTCACAGCAGGGACAGTAGATGGCTTTAAAAAAGGGTTAGATAACTTCCTAGAACAAAAAAATATTAGCTCCTATGTGTAGAAATTTTTCCTTCCCTTATCCCTTCCCTTGGTTGAACTTGATGGACATGTGTCTTTTTTCAGCCGTACTAACTATGTAACGCTCGGGATATAAAGTCAATATAGCTAAGAGCGAACTGCTGGAGTTGGGAGGGCCATTGCCTAAGACCTTTTGGCAATCCTTGGGTTGCGGGATATCACCGGTTGAGCACTGCATTACTTATCTGGGTATCAGAATAGGGAGGGTACCAGACACTCTGTATGGCCTAAATTATCCCCCGTTAATTAAAAAAATACAAGCGGAACTCACTAGATGGGGCCAATTGCCGTTGTCCCTCCTGGGAAGATGCCATCTGATTAAGATGGTTAGTATCCCCAGATTGCTATACCCTTTTCAAACACTTCCTCTCTTATTGAAGCATGTGGATGTCTCGAAACTGACGGCTTCATTCACTAAATTTATATGGGCAGGAAAAAGGCCTCGAATAGCGCTTACCAAGCTCATGATGGGTAAACAAGAAGGGGGTATGAACTTTCCGATCGTCAGGGGTTATAACGTGGTCTGTCTTTTTCGCCATGTAGTAGATTGGCTTCATGAAACAAGCAATTATTCCAACTTAGATCTGGAGGGGGAGTATGCCTCACCCTGGAACCTGAAAGCTTTGTTACATTGTAGAGTTGCTTCTCTTCCGTGCCGTCTCAAACCCTCCATTGTATTGAGAGATACAGTCCTAGCTTGGAAAGTGGTACGTAAGCAGTTTGGGTTACCTCACCTGATATCGAAATATATGCCGTTGAGCGGACACCCGGAATTTTTACCGGGAATGGACAAGGGGGACGGAATTGCCTCATGGGGGAGGGTAGGCATTGGCAATGCAGGGGATCTTATGCACACAGAGGAAAAGAGGTGGTTAACTGGGGAGGAAATCACCACTAAACTCAGACCCATAGCAGGGAGGGTCAATTTTTTGCAAGTACTTCAGGTACGAGCATTTTGCACCTCCAGGCTCAGGGATTTGAGTAAGGAAGCTACCTCGCACACTTTGGATGAGGTCATAGGTACAACAACTGGGCGGGCCACCATTTCAGGGCTGTATAGAGCATTGAGAGATGGTTTTGTTTGTCCGCAATTAAGGATTAGTTTTAAAATCTGGGAACGGTGGACTCAGGATCCAGGTATAGGAGAGATCATACTGGGGGGTTGGGAGATGGTACGGAAGAGTGTTATAAATGAGAGCTGGAGGGAAACCTATTTTAAGTTGATGCATGCAGCTATATATGGCTTTAATATTTTGCCTTCACAATCTTTCCCTGACCGCATTACAAGTTGTCCCAAGTGCAATACACCACTGACGAATTTGTGGCATGGAGTGTGGGGGTGTGTACATACGAAACGATTTTGGGGGATGGTACAGAAATATATTGAGGACCATTGGAAAACGAATCTCCCTGGCTAGGCCACTCCATGACCTTAATGTGCTTCTTTTTGAGCCACTCCTTTGTTGCCTTGGCTGTATGTTTCAGGTCATTGTCGTGCTGGAAAACCCAGCCACGAGCCATTTTTAATGTTCTGGTGGAGGGAAGGAGGTTGTCACTCAGGATTTGATGGTACATGGCTCCATCCATTCTCAGATTGATGTGGTGAAGTAGTCCTGTGCCCTTAGCAGAGAAACACCCCCAAAACATAATGTTTCCACCTCCATGCTTGACCGTGGAGATGGTGTTCTTTGGGTCATAGGCAGCATTTCTCTTCCTCCAAACACGGCGAGTTGAGTTAATGCCAAAGAGCTAAATTTTAGTCTCATCTGACCACAGCACCTTCTCCCAATCACTCTCAGAATCATCTAGATGTTCATTTGCAAACTTCAGACGGGCCTGTACATGTGCCTTCTTGAGCAGGGGGACCTTGCGGGCACTGCAGGATTTTAATCCATTACGGCGTAATGTGTTACCAATGGTTTTCTTGGTGACTGTGGTCCCAGCTGCCTTGAGATCATTAACAAGTTCCCCCCGTGTAGTTTTCGGCTGAGCTCTCACCTTCCTCAGGATCAAGGATACCCCATGAGGTGAGATTTTGCATGGAGCCCCTGATCGATGTCGATTGACAGTCATTTTGTATGTCTTCCATTTTCTTACTATTGCACCAACAGTTGTCTCCTTCTCACCCAGCGTCTTACTTATGGTTTTGTAGCCCATTCCAGCCTTGTGCAGGTCTATGATCTTGTCCCTGACATCCTTAGAAAGCTCTTTGGTCTTGCCCATGTTGTAGAGGTTAGAGTCAGACTGATTGAGTCTGTGGACAGGAGTCTTTTATACAGGTGACCATTTAAGACAGCTGTCTTTAATGCAGGCACCAAGTTGATTTGGAGCGTGTAACTGGTCTGGAGGAGGCTGAACTCTTAATGGTTGGTAGGGGATCAAATACTTATTTCTCTGTGCACAATGCAAATAAATATATATAATTTTGACAATGTGATTTTCTGTTTTTTTAAAAAAATATAATCTATCTCTCACTGGTAAAATTAACCTAGCCTAAAAATTCTAGACTGTTCATGTGTTTGACAGTGGGCAAACTTACAAAATCAGCAAGGGATCAAATACTTATTTCCTTCACTGTATATATATATATATATATATATATATATATATATATATATATATATATATATATATATGTCGCTCTGAGATTCCGGCTGGAGAAGGAATTATGCAGTCACAGGCATAGAGCCAGGCTTTAAGAAGTAAGTTGTTCTTTTATGCTGCTTTCTCAACGTGGCGCTAAACTAATGATGTGTTTATAACAGGATGATACAGTACTAATATATACAAAAATACACATACATTGTTTAGGTCCCCCTCTTGTCACCAAAACAACTCTGACCCACCCATCGAAGAATGACTCCACAAAACCTCTGAAGGTATCCTGTGGTATATGGCTCCAAGACGTTAACAGCAGATCCTTTAAGATCTATAAGGTGCAAAATGGGGCCTATATGGATTGCACAATCCACAGATGGTTGATCAAATTGAGATTTGGGGAATTTGAAAGCAAAGCCAACACCTTGAACTCTGTCCTGTTCCTCAAACCATTTCTGAACAAGTTTTGCAGTGTAAAGGGGTGTATTTGGGCTGCAACTATGTTTAGGTAGGTGGTACGTATCAAACGTTACATCCACATGAATGCCAAGACCCAAGGTTTGCCAGCAGAACATTGCCATGAGCATCGCACTGCCTTCGTCGGCTTGCCTTCTTTCCATAGTCCATCCTGGTGCCATCTCTTCCCTACATGATGAAAAGAAAACCATGATTCATCAGACCAGACTACCATCTTCCATTGCTCCATGGTCAAGGTCTGATATTCATACGCCCATTCTTGATGTTCTCGACACTGGACAGGACACTACACAGCCTGAAATGCAGCACGCTGTGATGAAGTGTGTTTTGAAATCCTGTCATAACCAGCATTAATATTTTCAGCAATTTGTAGCTCTTCTGTGGGATCAGAGCACACACGCTAGCCTTCAGTCTCCACGTGCAACAATGAGCCTTAGGCGCCTATGACCCTGTCACAAGTTGTCCGGTTGTCCTTCCTTGGATTACTTTTGGTAGGTACTAGCCACTGCATACTGGGATCACCTGACAAAATTGTGATGGCTACATTTCAAAGTTGTTCGGATCCTTATCTATATACTGTATCTATATATAAATATACACATACATACAGTACTGTGCAAAAGTTTTAGGCAGTTGTGGAAAAATTATGCAAAGTAAGAATGCTTTCAAAAATACAAGTGTTAATATTTTTTTATTATAAATTAACAAAATGCAAAGTGGATGAACAGAAGAAAAATCAAAATCAAATCAATATTTGGTGTGACGCCCTTTGCCTTCAAAACAGCATAAATTCTTCTAGGTACCCTTGCACACAGTTTTTGAAGGAACTCGGTAGGGAGGTTGTTCCAAACATCTTGGAGAAATAACCACAGATCTTCTGTGGATGTAGGCTTCCTCCAATCCTCTTGTCTCTTCATATAATCCTAGACAAGCTCGATGATGTTGTCATCAGGGCTCTGTGGGGGCCATATCATCAGCTTTATGCTGAAGTTAGTTCTTAATGACATTGGCTGTATGTTTGGGGTCGTTGTCCTGCTGCAAAATAAATTTGGGGCAAATCAGACATCTCCCTGATGGTATTGCATGATGGATAAGTATCTGCCTGTATTTTTCAGCATCGAGGACACCAGTAATCCTGACCAACGTCCCAACTCTATTTGCTGAAATGCAGCCCCAAACTTGCAAGGCACCTGCTTCACTGTTGCCTGCAGGCACTCATTATTGTACTGCTCTCCAACCCTTTGGCAAACAACCTGCCTTGTGTTACAGCCAAATATTTCTACATTTTGACTCATCAGTACAGAGCACTTGCTGCCATTTTTCTGCACCCTAGTTCCCATATTTTCATACAAAATTTAGTTAATTGGCCTGGTTTCCACATCGAAGGTATGGCTTTTTGGCTGCAATTCTTCCATGAAGACCACTTGTTGCCAGACTTCTACGAACAGTAGATGGGTGTACCTGGGTCCACTGGCTTCTGCCAGTTCTGAGCCGATTGCACTGCTGGACATCTTCTGATTTCAAAGGAAAGTAAGCATGATGTGGCTTTGTTCTGCTGCACTCCAGGTTTCCTTGGCCGACAACTGCATCTACGGCATTCAACTTTGCCAAATTCTTTGTGCCTCTTCAAAAGAGCTTGAAAAGGCACATCTTGAAACCCCAGTCTTCTTTGAAATCTTTGCCTGGGAGAAACCTTGCTGATGCAGTATAAAGACCTTGTGTCTTGTTGCTGTGCTCAGCCTTGCCATGGTCGACCTGTGACATGAAACAGTCTTCCACAACCTCACCTTTGTAGATCTGTGGTCAGATCAAATATTGATTTTGATTTAGATTCCTCTTCTGTTCATTCTCTTTGTATTTTGTTAATTGATAAAAAAAACTATTAACACTTCTATTTTCGAAATCATTCTTACATTGCAGCATATTTCCACAACTGTCCAAAACGTTTGCACAGTATTGTGTGTGTATATATATACATACACACACACACACATATACATATATACATAAACAAATATATACATATACAAATATATACATACACACACATACATCACGGAAAATTATCTCCGCCACTTCATCTCTTCTCAGCACGATAACTGGGTACAGCTTCTTCCATGGGCCGAGTTTTCTTACAACAACCACACGAGTGAGTCCACCACTTCCACTCAGTTTCACATCGTGTATAGTCAACATCCCAGAGTCCCTCTTCCTGTATCAACTTCATCTCAGGTACCCGCTGCTGACTCTGCATATGGGGACTTCCTGCAAATCTGGCAACAGACCCGGTCCTCTATTTTGCTGGCGGTAGATCGCATGAAGCGAAAGGCAGATACTAGGAGAAGAGAGCCGCCTCAGTATCTTCCAGGGACTAAAGTTTGGCTGTCCTCTCGAAACATTCGCTTGAGGGTGCCTTCATACAGGTTTGCTCCCAGGTTCCTTGGTCCTTTCAAGATCCTGCAACAGATCAACCCTGTCTCCTATAAGCTGTGGCTGCCTCCTACCCTCAGAATCCCTAACTCCTTCCATGTGTCCCTCCTGAAACCAGTGGTCCTGAACTGCTACAGCAAGACTTCTAGTTCCACAGTTGCCCCCAGCGGTCCTTCTGATGTACCCAAGGTAAAAGAGATCCTGGACTGCAAAAGGGTAGGAGGAAGGACTTTCTATTTGGTGGACTGGAGAGGGTTTGGTCCTTAGGAGAGGTCCTGGGAGCCAGAAGAGAACCTCAGTGCTCCTGCTCTTATTAAAAGATTCCTCTCTCGCTCTGGCCCCAAGAAGAGGGGGCGTAAGAGGGGGGATACTGTAGCGTCCATGGCCGCGGGACGTCGGGTTCACTCACCTCCCGACGCCAGCGGCCATGGATCAGTGAGCGCTGGTCCCTGTCTCCCTCCTAGGAGACGCCAGCGCTCACTTCCGCTCCGTTCGGCTGTGTCCCGTAGGGTGCGCACGCATGCTCACGCCCAGCCTTAAAGGGCCAGCGCGCGCAAATAGGAAATAGTCATCATCATCAACTGCCACGATTTCCTGGTCTATAAGAAGGCTCCTGGCCTTCTAATCCTTGCCTGAGCGTTGTTCGCTTTCCCAGTCTGTCTTGCAAATGGTCCCTTCGTGTTTCCCGTTCCTGTTGTTACCCGTGCCTTGTTCCCCGTTCCTGTTTTCCATGCTTTGCCTTAGTATCAAGTCGTGCCACGACCTGTGTCATCTGCCACGTCTAGAGGAATTTACCACGTCCTGTGTCATCTGCCGCCACTTCCAGCGGAATCTGCCACGTCCTGTGTCATCTGCCGCCACGTCCAGAGGAATCTGCCACGTCCTGTGTCATCTGCCACGTCCAGAGGAATCTGCCACGTCCTGTGTCATCTGCCACGTCCGGAGGAATCCGCCACGTCCGGAGGAATCCGCCACGTCCGGAGGAATCCGCCACGTCTGGCGCAACTTGCGGCTCCTGTGTCATCCGCCACGTTTGGCACTGTCTGCTGCAACCATCTCCATCTGTGCCAGAGCTTCGGTCACCGTCTGGACTACTCAGGCACCCTTGTGCGGGACATTGTATTTCTGGGGTGTCCTGTTGTTTGGACAGCTGCGTCCCCGCTACGGCGGTACGGCCTAGTGGGTCCACTAACCCGCTCCGTGACACTATGTTTAGTTCCAGTGCCAAGTCGAGAGTCCGAGTCGAGTTTAACATCAGTGTCTAGTGCCCATGCCAGCCCGAGGGTCTTGACGACTAACTTCTCCATTGTCCGGTGCCCATGCCAACCCGAGGGCCTAGACGAGGTTACCATCTGTGTCCAGTGCCTGTGCCAGCCCGAAGGTCTAAGATGACTACACTACTCCCATGTCCAGTGTCTTTGCCAAGCCCAGTGTCCGGTGTCTGTGCCATCTTCCAACAAGTACGCGTTTCCTAGTGACTATCATTGTCTACGCAATCCCCAGAGACTATCAAAGACTTTGTTTGATCAGCTGCTCCTCCGCTACGACAGAGCAGCCCAGTAAGTCCACATATCCAGTTAATGCAAAGTGATATGTGAGATCTCTGTGCACAACAGGATCAGCTCTTACACGTTGTTAACTCTATAGCTAACTGTTTGGATTTCCCTTCTGTGGCTGCTTCCTCTACTCCACCACCTGTTAACCAACCTGCCAGTTCTGGACTCAGATTTTTGTTGCCTCTACCACCTCGTTAAGATGGAGATACAAAGACCTGTAGAGGCTTCATCAACCAATGGAAAATTCACTTTAAATTGCACGGGGAATCGACGGTAGGAGAATACACCATCCATTTCCATACCCTGGCAACGGAACTTGCTTGGAATAACGAAGCCTTGGTGAAAACTTTCCGGCAGAGATTGGCTCCTCAAATTAAGGATGAGCTGGCGGCTCGTGACCTACCATTCACCTTGGATGCCTTAATTCTGTTGGCTACTCTGAACGACTTGAGTATCCAGGAACATGTCCAGGAAGCTCGCTGGGACAAAAAGGTCCTATAGACTGGAACCCAGGTTCCAGAGAACCTTACTCCCTCCTTTGGTGGTCCCTCCTGAGGAGCCCATGCAGGTGGACAGACATAGATTGTCCGACTAAGAGCGACAGCGGGGACGTGTTTGTATTTTAGCCACAAGGGTCATTTTGAGTGTGAATGTCCATAGAAGCCGGGAAACTCCAGCACCTAGGGTTGATTGGCGAAACAACCCTATGTGGATCGACGCCAACTGTTAAACTCTTTCCAAAATGATCTATTCCCGTGACTGTCTTCTGGGGTGAAGAATCACACTCTATATGACAGGAATAGAATTCCAAGCTGGCTGGGCACTCTGGTGTCCGTAAGACTCCGAACTTTATCTCTCGTCACTACTGGCGGCCACGCTACCTAAAGTTGTTGTGGACTATGTCTCTTTCTGTACAAACTGTGACCAAAACAAGGCTACCCATTCCAAGCCATCTGGTCTATTCTAACGTCTGCCTGTTCCTGGTGGTCCCTGGAAACACATTGCCATGGATTTTATAACCGATCTTCTACCTTCTGCTGGGTGTACCACTTTCTAGTTTGTGGTGGACCGCTTCTCTAAGATGGCACATTTCGTTTTTCTATCTGGCCTTTCCTCAGCTCATCTGGCAAGCTTGTTTATTCAGAATCTTTCATCTGCATGGACTACTCCTCCATATTGTGTCTGACTGGGGTGTACAATTCACATCTAAATTCTGGAGAGCCCTATGTAAACTTTTAGATGTGAAATTGGACTTTTCTTCTGCTTATCACCCGCAATCTAACTGCCAAGATGAAAAAATTAACCAAGTACCTGAAAATGATCTTCGTCATTTTGTTTCAGTTCAACAAGACAATTGGGTACATCTTCTGCGATGGGCCAAATTCTCATACAATAACCAAACGAGTGAGTCTACTTGCTTCTTCTCCGTTCTTCATTGTGTACAGTGAACATCCACGTGTTCCTCTTCCTGTGCCAGCTATGTCTCAAGCGCCTGCAGCCAATTCTTCTTTCAGAATTTACCTACACATCTGGCAGCAAACAAAGTCCGCTATCCTTCAGGCAGTTGATCGCATGAAGAGATATTCTGATAGAAAAAGAAAAAAGTTCCTCCTCAGTTTCCTCCCGGAGTCAAGGTCTGGCTGTCCTCAAAAAATATTTGTCTGAAGATCCCTTCCCACAAATTCTCTCCCAGATTCCTCGGTCCCTTCAAAGTTTTGCAACAAATTAACCCTGTGTCCTATAAGCTTCGGCTACCTCCTACCCTCAAAATACCCCAAAAATTCCATGGGTCTCTCCTTAAAGCCTGTTGTCCTGAACCGCTAATCCCCTGGCTCTGCAGTTGCTCCCTGCGGTTCTGACGTCTTTGAAGTAAAAGAGATCCTGGACTACAAGACGGTAGGAGGACTTGGTGGACTGTAAAAGGTTTGGTCCTGAGGAGAGGTCTTGAGAGCCTGAAGAAAGTGTGGATGCCCCAGCGCTTATTAAGTCTGATTCATTTTTTTTGTCCTTTTTCTAAATTGTTTGCAATCTGGTGTTTAGTTTGAGGTCATAAATGTACGTGAAACAAGAGATTTTCCCAGAAGCTGCAAAATTTAGGATGATGGAGTGGTCCACTTATTTGGTTCCATTTGATGTGTCCAGCCTGCAGACCTATATTGATTCTGACCAAGTTGTGCAGATTGTAACAAAATAATTTCAGACCAGTTATAACACTGTTTATATAAAAAAGAAAATCTTCCTACTAGAAAACGGACCTAATTTCATTAATAAAAGTGTCTCCCCACCAAGCGTCTTCCAAACCCAAATTCAGTTATTGGACTGCATAGTATTGAAGTGTGATTTATCACAGTAAAAAAAAAAGTGTTTTAACGGCTCCAAAGTCCAGCTCAATACTTTCAGAGACAGTCTAGAATTTAATGCAAATGAGGGTAGATGATTTTTATGTATAAGTCTGTACCACCAACAGCAATTTATTTTAGTCATGGGAGTTGTTTATATACCCCAGTGCTCCTAAGGTGAAGCAAGGTTAAAAAACAGATAGGCTTGTGACTAGGCATGTGTGTGCAATTAAATGCAGATTTTCCAACATGTGAGGATGAAAAATATTTTTCCCAGAACTTCTACCTTATGGTTTTAGGCTTATTTGGAATTCTCATGTTGAAACTTTACTGCCAAGTCCATTTTGGCAGACACCTCACTGACAATCTATTCCACCTACACTGAATAAATGCAAACAATGGGGCGGATTTAGTAATCAGAATGTGGTAGAATTCTGGAAACATAACATGTGCCACATTTATAGGGTGTTTTGGACACCTTTCACAACTCACCTTGACAGAGTCCATTCACACGTTTCTGTTAAGGTGCGGTTAGAATCACATAAAAAAACGCATCTGAAAACTGCATGTGTTTTTACCACAATTGAATAGGTTTTTCGATGCGGTTGCAGTAAACGCAACTGCATCGAAAAACGCACCAAATCGAGCTAGAAATGCATGTTTTTTTAGTGCTTTTTTAATGTGCTTTTAACTGTACCTCAACATGTTAATGGACCGCTAACCCGAAAAGGAGCAGTGACATAAGAGGCACCAAATTAAGTGGTCTAAAGTAAACAAACCAACAGGTGGTAGAAACGCGTGCCAAATTTATCATCCAGCATGAGCCACTGTGATAAATATGGCGCATCTAGTCTAGTTCTTAGCTGTCTGAATTTAAGACACTATTAGTAAATCTACCCCATTATCTAGTTTTTTGGGAGTATAATTATTATTTTTTTTTAAGTACTATATACTGTAATCATATAAGATGTGCAACATATTATTATGTTACTTATAGTTTAAAATGTAATACAGGAAAATAGTGATAGTGAAAAAGTCTGATTTCATCACCTAATAAGAATTACTTGACAATCCAGCCTTTAATGACACTAGTATATTCAAATCCATCAAAATTTGGAATACTGTTGCTTCAAGAATCCAGACCCCAAGATGAAAGCAAAACCTCCCCATTATCAAGGAACAGATGCGACTCAAGTCTGCTGCAAACAAACCAGAAGCTACTAAAAAGTTTATAACCTTCTATAACACAAAGGGGCAGATTTAAGGTCCTTTGATTTTACACCGGCCCAATTTGGCCAGTACAACGAGCTCTGATCAACGAGACAGCTCGGTGATTGTCGCTCGTTTGCTCTTTTCACAGGGAGCTAGTATGGGGGCAAGCGCTCGTTACTCCGATCTCTCGTCCTCATACATTTCTTTCATGTCGGCAGCGCGTCTCCCTATTTACACAGATGTGCTGCCGACAACAATATTTTACTTTTTTAAAACCATACGATCAGCAGATGAACGCACGTTCATCGGCTGATGGTTGTCCTGTTTACACAGGGAAATTATCGGGAACAAGTGTTCTGTGTACGCTCGTTTTCCATGATAATTGGCCGTTGTAAAAGGGCCCCTAAGCCTTGTTCAAACAGTGCAGAATTGATACAGGTTTTGCACGTACTTAAAGAGGCTCTGTCACCACATTATAAGTGCCCTATCTCCTACATAAGGAGATGGGCGCTATAATGTAGGTGACAGTAATGCTTTTTATTTAAAAAAACGATCTTTTTTCACGTTAGGAGCGATTTTGGTTTATGCTAATGAGCTTTCTTAATGCCCAAGTGGGTGTACTTTTACTTTCGACCAAGTGGGCGTTGTACAGAGGAGTGTATGATGCTGACCAATCGGCGTCATGCACTTCTCTCCATTCATTTACACTGCACTAGCGATATAGTTATATCACTATGTGCAGCTACATACACCAGCCCTAACATTACTACAGTGTCCTGATAATGAATACACATGACCATCCAGCCTGGACGTCATGTGTATTCAGAATCCTGACACTTCTGAATCTTTTCTGTGAGATTCCAGCAACGGATATGAACTCTCGCGAGATTACGAGGTAAACGAGATTTCGTATCCGTTGCTGTAAATCTCACAGAAAAGATTCAGAAGTGTCAGGATTCTGAGTACACATGACGTCCAGTCTGGATGGTCATGTGTATTCATTATCAGGACACTGTAGTAATGTTAGGGTTTGTGTATGTAGCTGCACATAGTGATATAACTATATCGCTAGTGCAGTGTAAATGAATGGAAAGGAGTGCATGATGCCGATTGGTCAGCATCATGCACTCCTCTGTACAACGCCCACTTGGTCGAAAGTAAAAGTACGCCCACTTGGGCATTAAGAAAGCTCATTAGCATAAACCAAAATCGCTCCTAACGTTGTGAAAAAATATCGTTTTTTTTAATAAAAAGCATTACTGTCACCTACATTATAGCGCCGATCTCCTTATGTAGGAGACAGGGCACTTATAATGTGGTGACAGAGCCTCTTTAAGCCAAAAACAGGAATTGAACACAAACAGAAGAAATATATAAACAAAAAAGGCCTTACAGTGTCTCCTGGATCCAATTCCGGTTTTGGCTTAAAAAAGGGGAAACTACATCTATTAAAGGAAGTCTGTCATCTCCGTTATACTGCCCTCACTGAGGGTAGTATAAAGTCACTTATGTGCCGATATTCAGCCGATTTGGAGAACTTACCCTTTAACCTGCTAGAGATGAGTCCGCCGCTGATTAAAGAGTAAGCTCTCCAGAACGGCATAACATTAGCACATAATTGACAGAGCGTTGAAATCAGCACGTCTGTCACTATATATGCTGCCCGAACAACATAACGGGGGTGACAGGTTGCCTTTAATAGTTATAGGTTCCCCTTTTAGTATCCCTGGTCCTTAATGGCCAGAGAGGAGAGTGGCTACAAAGAGCATCTTATACTCTGGAAGATGGCCACATGTGTGCATTGCCAGGACAAGCCATTGATTTTGATAAAGAAAAAGAATCATTATAGCTTTGCTAATAATTAATTGCCAATATTTTATGCTAATGCAATATATATACATATATATATATACATACACACACACATCTTATGTTTCTCCTGTCTCTCCGGAATGTCATGAGGTCTTAGTAAGATAAAAAAAGGAATCTTTATCAATTATGTCTGCTGGCTATCCCTCCTTAGGGTGGGGGGATAGCGATGGAGGTCATGCTGGCAACATTTTCTAGTTTGCTGCAGATCGACGTGATGTTCTGGACAACATGAACTTGTATATAGAATAATGTGTTATTCTTACGCATTCTTTGTGTGGCCAATAACGTGTAAGGTGCTTCCTTGATGGCGGTTAGCCAGAAAAGACCTTTGAAAGGTTAATCTAAAAGTCAATCTTGAGGTCTTCTGTTTTAGGGCTCATTCACACGAGTGTGAATCTCATCCGTGTGCTGTGCGTTGAAACACCACACGGCTTACGGACTCACTGATTTCAATGAGGCTATTCACACAGCGAGTGTCCGCTGCGTGAAACTCACTGCATGTTCTATATTGGTGCGTTTTCACACACTTAGCTGCGTGCTGTCTGTGTTTTACGCATCAATTACATTGCTTGCGAGTGCATGGAGAAACGCATGCCACTTGCAAAGCACACTGATACATAATGCAACGCACACAGACAGATTTACGTGCGTAAAATCTGCCACACTCGTGTGAATGTAGCCTAACTCTTGAGAGGCTCTCCATGGCCATTTTTTTTCTTATTTATTACTTCTGTATCTCTCTCATTATTGTAACTTTCCTTTCTTAATAAAGCTTTCTTTTAATTTCACTGGGAGACAAGAGTTTGTTCAAGATTTCCTTATCGATTTTAAAGGGATCCTGTCATCAACATCTTACCTGTTAAACTAGCCTGACCCCTCAATGGCCGCAGCTGTCCAGAGTTCGTTCCTGTTATCCTCTGTCCTGAAGTCCTCCTCTGTCGGTAAATATCGTCGTTTGAACTTTTCCCGCCTTTTATGGTAATTATTTTTCCCTCTGGGACAGAGCTTCTTAACCACGCCCACTACCACCACCTGTCCGGCCCTGACTGGCTAAGGAGTTGTCAATCAAAAATAAGGAGGTGGAGTCCACTCTGAGATGCTGGAGGAATGAAAACCTGACTCTTTTCAGATGAAGATTTGACTCTTTTCTGCTCATTTGCATACGGCGTGGGACCACTGAAAAACGGAATACTAAAGCTACAGAGCTTACTTAGAACATATTTATAGCTTAGATGACAATGATTTTTCACCCACTTTCACCAGGTATTGCTGGCTTTATAGCTAAAATGCTGGTGACAGGTTCCCTTTAAGGGTAAAAGGGGTTTTACACTGGACAATTATCGGTCAAACGATCGTTCATAGAACGCTGGTTGCCGATAATTGCCCTGCGTAAACAGCAGCAAACAGCAGATGACCGAGCAAACGCTTGTCCATCTGCTACTCGTATAGTTTTAAAAAAGTAAAATATTATCGTTGTTGGCAGCACATCTCCCTGTGGAAAAAGGGAGACGCGCTGCCAACATTATAATAAAGTATGGGGACGAACGATCGGAATAATGTTCGCTCGTCCCCATAATAGCTCATTGTGACATGAGCAAAGGAGCGCCGATCAACGTCCTGTCTCGTTGATCAGCGCTCGATGCACCGGCCAAAGTCGGTCGGTGTAATAGGAGCCTAAAAGTGTAATGATTTGTTTTTCCTGTAGGGAAATTGAACAGTTATTGCCAGGCCCTACCACAGACTAGAGCGGATTGATGGGAATTCCAGCAGCGGGACAACCAGTGATCAGTTTACGGTCAGGGCACCCCTTTTGCAAAACGTAATATCAGATATTTCTTTTAATTATTACAGTATAAACGGTCATTTTTATTCAACTGCTATGAACTCTATAATGACCAAAATGAAATTATGCCAAGATTCAGCTGATTGAACACATCTATGCTCTGTTGCAGCTAAAACTGTTGGGGTGAATTCACACAACGGCAACAGCGTTGGTCGAAAAGCATGCCTACATGTGTCACAGTGTGTTTGACAAGAGGCACCTGAGAAATCATCTTATGGGGTTTTTCCTTTTGACCGCAAACTGAAAGACAATGACCAGATACTTTATAAAACTGTGAACGTTGGTGTCTGCTTTACATTACGTTACATAACCTTCCTATGCAATTAATATTCAATACAAATGGTGTTATACACTCTGGGCATGCTTTTTAAGTGTCCTTTACAGTTTTATTTAAGGGTGCTATAGATTGAAGGAACCCTTCATCATCATCATCATCACCACCACCACCACAATAAAGCATGTCCCAGCAAAATCGTGTATTTGGCAGTGGGAAATGAAGTGTCAGACAGGGCAGCCGGTATGTCAGCAACGTGCAATATCATCTTTGGCGGCGTACAGTTGCCTCGGCAACTGGCCTGTCCAGGTGCACGCTGAAATCTCCCGCCGCCGATTCCAAGTATTGGTGGGAGATGTAGATACTAGTCTGTGATAGTGTCATTTTAACAAATATAAAAGAGGACTACATTGTTGTCAGTCTTATAAAGAATGGTTATTAGAAACTAAGCAACCTCTAAAAAGCCTAAACTCAATACTAAGCTGTTTGGAATACAACAATTTTACTGAATACTAGGTCATCCCCACTAGAACATTGGTAATAGTACAAAAGGAAGGATTAGATCCAGCGCTGCAATTGTGTGGTTTAAAAAGGAACGTATTCCCAATTTTATTGGTATCCAAAAAACTTGTTTCAAATTCGGTAACAGGCTTGGCATCAAGGCAGTATTTGGTAGGTGTAATGGGCCTACGCGTTTCGAGCACGGCAAGTGCTCTTAATCATGGCATTCATTCACTCACTGGGACACGAGAGTATGGGTTTATATAGTTAGTTTTAGATAGGTGGAGCTGAGAAGCCTTCCCAGGTGGTTAATCAAGGTCACCCTATGTGTATGTTGTGGTGGTTAGATACAGCAGAGGGTCCCTGGCCACCTCAGGGACACCAAAGATGTCCTCCGAATATTCCACAACAAACCATGGGAACATAATTTCACCTGGCTTAGTTGCGATGTGATAGCATTGTACACGAGCATACCACATACAATTGCTGTTAAAGCCTTGAAATTCCACCTCTCGAAATATAGCTCGTACGACCAAAACTTACAAATGTTTGCAACCAATGCCCTTATTTTCCTTATGACCCATAATTATTTTAAATTCAATGGTCAATACTACCTTCAAAAACGAGGAGTCTCTATGGGGGCCAAATTTTCACCATCATTGGCCAACCTGGTAATGGCCTGGTGGGAGGAGATAACCCTCTTCTCCAACTCCAATCCATTCAACAAATACATCCACTGGTATGGCAGATACATCGACGACCTCCTACTCATATGGGAAGGTGATGTATCTGCCATACCGGACTTTCTTGTTTATCTTAATAACAACGATTTCAACTTAAGATTTACACATAATATCGAAAGAACTAGTATCAATTTTTTGGACTTAAAACTTATAGCTACAGCAGATAAAGTAATACACTCTGAAATCTATCAGAAACCGATTTCAGGTAACACCATACTACATGCTAGCTCAAACCATCCAAAGCATACTGTTACTTCAATACCCATTGGAGAATTCACACGAGCAAAAAGGAACTGTAGCACAAGCCAAAGTTTTGAAAGGGAACAACATAACATGAGTAAAAAATTGGCCAAAAGGGGGTATAAAAGTTGGATGCTCAAAAGGGCCAAAGAAATAGTCAGAACCAAAGATAGACAAAATCTATTGACAGACAAATCTGATGTTACTGCTACCAAAACTCCTATCACTAAAATAGATAAGGAGATTCCCACACTAAGCTTACAATTCAGCAATCAGTTTCTCATCATTAAAAACATGATTAATAGATATATTCCAATACTGTACGACGATGCAAGGCTGGAATATATACTAAAACAGGGGTGCAGGATAGTAGCACGCAGAGGATCGACAATAGGGAACATTCTATCACCCTCATTATTACAAACCAATACAAGTAATCCAACATGGCTTGAACAAGAGGGTTTTTACAAATGTGGATCCCACCCATGCAAGGTATGCAACTATACCAAAGTCGTCAGAAAGTTTGAAGACTCCAGTGGCCAGAACAGTCACCCCATAAAGTCATACATTAATTGCAATAGTGATCACGTAATATATATAATAGAGTGCACTAGTTGCAACTTGAAGTATGTGGGGAGCACCACCAGAAGGTTTCAAATAAGAATTTTGGAGCATCTTAGTTATATCAGGAACCCGGCAATTATCAACATATCCAATGCCGCGCGACATTTCATCACCTGTCACAATAGGAATATAACCCATTTGAAAACCTATGCTATAGAAAAAATTAGAAACAATATTCGTGGTGGTGATCTGAAAAAAACGCTCCTGACACATGAAGCGTTTTTGATATTCAATCTGAAAACAAGATTTCCGCATGGTCTGAATTTGAGGAAAGAATTAATGTTTCTATATTAAAACAGTTGAGACAACCAAATCCCTTTATGTTAAAAATAATTATCTGTATACAAATCCGCCTTAGACTCCAAACATCTACATGTAGTAGGTCTTATCAGAAAAAATTGATATTCTATATGCATATTAATTCAGATATATAGAACATAGTATATAAATAATTATTTCTATAACAACTACATAATTTTCCATGTCTAATAGGGGTTTATAAGTTATATTTCATCTTCTTATACAGAAGCCACCATAAGCCATTTTATACCCGCATGACCTTATCCAGGTCATGCCAAGGCTACACCTTTACCCATATATCTTATATGGGTTACGGTGATATCACTATTAACATCAACAAGAGAGTTATTCTAAGAACAATTCTCATACAGGGGATAAACAACAGTCTTTCCATTTCTCATATCTAGTCCAATTTTCATCACAAGTGCAATACATTACGACCATCAGTTAGGTATCCCGACTAAAATCATTTTTTGAAATTACTAAATTCATGCTCAAACTTACAATCTAGTAAAAGAGTAAAAGCACTCGCCAAGTCTTCTGCGTTAAACGAGTGACAGCCGACACAAAGCATACATAACAATTTTCCAAGTTATATGTATATATGAATATCCGGGTAGACATAATAAAATATTAAACCCTTATATACATTATTACGATATGATTACATTTCAAATAAATTTATATAGAACCAAAAGTTTCCACTATATTCTATTTATTTCTTTTCGGAAGAATACCAAAAATCCAATGCAAAACTCAGCTGATTATATCTCTATGGTTACAGCTTTGTTAGTAGAGATTTATTCGTTTTAATACAATTTCTTATATATGTATAAACTCAATCAACTGCGTCTTTGTTTATGATATTTCAATTTTAAAATTTTCTTTCTCTTTTTCAAATGTCCGTTTACATGTCTTTCTTATGTTGAAACTGGTTGCAATTTTGGTATGTAATTGGGAATCATTCACACACAGGGACACAAGTTCAATAAAGGTTCGAATTTACTTACATTAGTATTGAATCGCCGGAGCCCCGTTCCCGATGCGGCTGTTTTCGATCCACCTTCCAGCTACGACTTTCTATATATAACACTGCAATAAGCCGTGTGTTAGTAAATTACCTAAAACAGGGATTCATATGCAGAGGCAAAATATAAAATCCCAAAAAGAATCAAAAATTGAAAAATAAATAACAAATACACGGGTATTATAATGACCCTAGGGTTTGTGCATAGTGTTTATCTATATACCTGGAAGGGTTAACTGCTGTATCTAACCACCACAACATACACATAGGGTGACCTTGATTAACCACCTGGGAAGGCTTCTCAGCTCCACCTATCTAAAACTAACTATATAAACCCATACTCTCGTGTCCCAGTGAGTGAATGAATGCCATGATTAAGAGCACTTGCCGTGCTCGAAATGCGTAGGCCCATTACACCTACCAAATACTGCCTTGATGCCAAGCCTGTTACCGAATTTGAAACAAGTTTTTTGGATACCAATAAAATTGGGAATACGTTCCTTTTTAAACCACACCATTGCAGCGCTGGATCTAATCCTTCCTTTTGTACTATTGTCTACCGTGGACCGTTGCGGAGATCCGGGCGAAGCAGGACTGTCAGGCGGCGAGCTGGTGAGCTGGAGGTCTCCTCCCCCTTGTTTTACTTAGAACATTGGTACATGAGGTGCCAGATAAATAGCATATACTGATTGGAGTGCCACTTTATAACATTGAAGATATTGCGTGAGTTAGATAACATGCAAATAGATTGTAACTGTATACACGGATCTACTGGTAATTTCCAGGAAAATGAATAGCAGACTGCACATACATTTTCCGAAACCACAAGGAGAAGTGCTCTTGTGGAAAGCTTAACATTCTGTCAAAGAATTCAAACAAACAAACATGATGCTGTGGCACCTACGAAATTTGCAGCCACCATGTCACCAGGTGATCTGCATGAATGTGCACTGACAAGGAAGAGGTTGTAATGGGCCGCCAGTTAAATTGACATATTCAATGCAGGTGTGTTTGTAAAACCTTAAACCTTTTTTTTTTAAGTCTATGATCATGTTTGGAATGTTCACATGAGCAGAAGAAAAAAGTGACCTGGTAGGTTTAGCGTAAATTATAATAATTATATAGCACCCTTTTCATTATGGTTGGTACATAAAGCTATGTTAAGGGGAATGCATAAAAGCAAGTGGATGGTTAAAAAAACAAATGCAAATTAAAATTCTCAAATATGCAGACAAACTTAAGGGTTTGGAGTAACATAAAGGAAAGTCCATTGGAGAAAGCACAAAGGAAATAAACTTTATCCAAGTGCAAATGTGCACTCTAATTGCTTCATTAGTAAAAGGAAAACGTACAAAAAATGAAAATACTATTTTACTCGCTAGGAGAAAAAAAAACAAAGTCAATTATACAGTAGTAAAATAAATGAATGAAAACAGAAAAGGACCTCGTGCTTTTCTGTTTGTAAACATTAAACCAGAGTGTCATAATGATGCTGGCTGCGTGAAAATCACGCAGCCACGCACCATATGCTGATGCCACACGGATCTTTTGCGCACGCAAAACGCAGCATTTTTTGCACACGCAAAACGGACACGTCCGTGTGAATAAGGCCTAAAAAGGAGGCCCCAAACTCCTCTAGGTGCTCCTTTGCTTCTGAGGCCGGTGCTTCAGTCTATTAGCCCACTAGGGCCACATTTGGGGTATTTCTAAAAACTGCAGAATCTGGGAAAAAAAAATATGGAGTTGCGTTTCTCAGGTAAAATCTTCTGTTTTACAGAAAGAAATGGATTAATAGGGATTTTCTGACAAAATAAATAAATTTGTAAATGTCACTTCTACATTGCCTTAAATTACTGAGAAACGCCTAAAGGGTTAAGAAACTTTATTAATGCAGTTTTTAATACTTTGAGGGCTCTAGTTTTTAAAATGGGGTGTTTTATGGGGGTTTCTAATATATGACACTCAAAACCACTTCAGAACTGAACTGGTACCTAAAAAAACAAAAAAAAAGGCTTTTGAAATTTTATTCAAAATATGAGAAATTGCTGCTAAAGTTCTAAGCCTTGTAACTAGAAAAATAAAAGAATGTTAAAAAAAAAACTATGCAAATATAAAGTAGACATATGGAAAATATTAACTAGTAACTACTTTGTGTGGTATTACTATCGGTCTTCCAAGCAGATCCACTTAAAGAGGCTCTGTCACCAGATTTTGCAACCCCTATCTGCTATTGCAGCAGATCGGCGCTGCAATGTAGATTACAGTAACGTTTTTATTTTTAAAAAACGAGCATTTTTGGCCAAGTTATGACCATTTTTGTATTTATGCAAATGAGGCTTGCAAAAGTCCAAGTGGGCGTGTTTAAAGTAAAAGTCCAACTGGGCGTGTATTATGTGCGTACAGCGGGGCGTTTTTACTACTTTTACTAGCTGGGCGTTCTGACGAGAAGTATCATCCACTTCTCTTCAGAACGCCCAGCTTCTGGCAGTGCAGACATACAGCGTGTTCTCGAGAGAGATCACTTCCTGCCCCAGGTCCTGCATCGTGTCGGCCACATCGGCACCAGAGGCTACAGTTGATTCTGCAGCAGCATCAGCGTTTGCAGGTAAGTAGCTACATCGACTTACCTGCAAACACCGATGCTGCTGCAGAATCAACTGTAGCCTCTGGTGCCGATGTGTCCTCGCTCGTCCGACACGATGCAGGACCTGTGAGTGACGACACAGCATGATCTCTCGAGAACACGCTGTGTGTCTGCACTGCCAGAAGCTGGGCGTTCTGAAGAGAAGTGGATGATACATCTCGTCAGAATGCCCAGCTAGTAAAAGTAGTAAAAACGCCCCGATGTACGCACATAGTACACGCCCAGTTGGACTTTTACTGTAAACACGCCCACTTGGACTTTTGCAAGCCTCATTTGCATAAATACAAAAATGGTCATAACTTGGCCAAAAATGCTCGTTTTAAAAAAAATAAAAACGTTACTGTAATCTACATTGCAGCGCCGATCTGCTGCAATAGCAGATAGGGGTTGCAAAATCTGGTGACAGAGCCTCTTTAATTTCAGAAAAATGCAAATTTTTCCAAATTTTCACCAAATTTTGCTATTTTTTATAAATAAATACTGAATATATCGACCAAATTTTACCACTAACAAAGTCCAATGTGTCACGAAAAAACAATTACCACATAAAGTGACATCTCAGATTTGAAAAAAAGGGCTATGAGGCTTAAGGCCCAAACTAGGCCACGCCATTAAGGGGTTAATGACAGACCAATTTGCGTTTTTTGGGGGGGGTTTTTTTTAGCTTTTTTTCCTCTCTACGTTCCAAAAGCCATAACTTTTTTTTTTTTTTTTATCAACATAGCCGTATGAGTGCTTGGTTTTTGCAGGACAAGTTGTAGTTTTTCATGACACAATTTATTGTACCATATAATGTACTGAGAAGCTGAAAAACTATTATTTGTGGGGTGAAATGGGCAAAAAACAGCGATCACGCCATTTTTTGGGGGGTTTTGTTTTTACGCTGTTCATCAGGCAATAAAAACGACATACTCACCTTGTTCTACGGGTTGATACAATTACGGCGATACCAAATTTATATGTTTTTTTAATGTTTTACCGCTTTTAGAAGAAAAAACGGTTTGCTAAAATATAATCATAATGCTTTGTGTCGCCATATTCTGAGAGCCATAACTTTTTTATATTTCTGTCTATTTTGCGATGTGAGAACTTATATTTTGTGGGGCGAGCTGTAGTTTTTACCAATACCATTTTCGGGTACATACCACTTTTTGATCACTTTTTATAAAAAAAAATTTGAGCGCTAAGGTGACCAAAAAACAGCAATTTGCATGATAGATAGATATTGTATATATATTTTTTACCGCTTCCACTGAGCGGGTTAAGTAACGCTATATTGTTATAGTTCTGACTTTTACGGATGCGGCGATACCAGTTATGTTAATTATTTTTTTTTTTTAACATTGCTTTAGTGGAAAAAACAAAATGGGAAAAGGTTTGTTTTTTTAACTTTAAATTTTTGTAAACATTTTTTGGAACATTAAAAAAAACAACTTTATTTAACAGTTTACTTTTTTTTTATATTAGTCTCCCTAGGGGACTTGAACCAGCAATCGTTGGATTGCTTGCATGATATACTGCAATACTAATGTATTGCAGTATATCGCTATACTGACAGTCTCCTTTGAAGTCCTGCCAGAGGCAAAGATGGCATTCGCTAGGCCCCAGGCTGCCATGACTAACATCGCACCCCCCGATCGTGTCGTGGGGGGCGATGACGCGTCGGAGTGGGCCACCCCGATTCTAACAAATTAAATGCTGCGGTCGTGATTGACGGAATCAAAGTGATCTTTGACTCCGCCCGTTTGCAGCGAAGTGTCGGCTGTATTACACAGCCGTCACCTGCTGAGTATTGAGCGCGCTCAGCCCGTGATTCTGCTCTATACTTCCCCTTAGCCCTTATTGAGACGAATGTGTATTACGTCCGTGCTACGCTGGTGGAAATCACGCGCGTCGCACAGACTTATGTAAGTCAATGGGGCCGTTCTGACAGGTCACGATTTTCACGCAGCGTATGTCCGCTGCGTAAAACTCACGACATGTCCTAATCTTGCCCATGTTTCGCGCAGCACGCACCCATTGAAGTCAATGGGTGTGTGCAAATCGCGCTCGGCAAACGGAAGCACTTCCGGGTGCCGCACGTGATTCGCGCTACAGTAGTAAAAAAAGAATTAATGAAAACAGAAAAGCACCTCCAGCTTTTGTGTTTGTAAACATAAAAACAGTGTGTCTTAAGTAGTTACAGACAAAATGGCATAGACTGGATTCATAATAAATAATAGAATGCCAGGCTTTATGCCCAACGTAGAAGAGCGAGCTTTATCCAGAACATCCATCTAAATGAAAAGAAAGCTGCCAGATACCTTGTGAGTTATAGGTGAGGACTTAATCACACCTCATTAATATAAAGTTCTAACGATAGAGAGCACAATACTGAGAGATTGGACACAGTAGAAAGTGAATAATTTATCATAAAAGGTTCCAGAACACAGCAGGGCGGATGATCAAACAATCACATGCCTGCTGTAGTGGTGGTCTCCATAACTCATTGAGACAGAGGAATATGGTGGTACCGGAGACTGAAGATTACAACTTTAAATATACAATTCTTACCGCCAAGTAACTATTATAAACATTGGTTTAAAATGAGGACTTTGTAGCCAATGTTCTCAAACTTAGAGAAACAATGTAAACAAAAAAACAATGACTTTGGCTACCAATGGGTTACTAGTCAAGGAGCATTTAGTGCTGAGAGTGCAATTCAAAAACTGCTAAACATAGGAGCACTGTACAAATGTTCATAATTCATCCTCAGTCACCACATTCACTTAAAATGTCAATGTACTGTGTCCTCCCTCAATCCCAGTACATAAAAGCCTACAGACCTTTTGTAGCAATTATGCTTTTTATCCTATATAGGGACTGTAATATGTTAATATATAATGGGGCAGATTTACTAATACTATCTAAGGCCTTATTCACACGACAGGGTCCGAGTGTCGGCCGATAAAATCGGGCGTTTTGGGACGTTTTTCCCGGCCGGTTTGCATCCGTTCAGATTCCGTTCCGTGTTGCCGTTTTTAACGCCCGATTTTGACCAATTTTGCATCCGTTTTTTTCCCTGTCCATTTTAAAATCGGATGAAAATTTCATTTGTACATTTTTGCTACACACTTCCCTCTGTAGAGAATGCCACACACTGCCCTCTGTAGATACTGCCACTTCCCCCCTGTAGGAAGTGCCACACAGCTCCCTGTAGGTAATGCCACACAGCCCCCTGTAGGTAATGCCACAAAGGCACCTGTAGGTAATGCCACACAGCCCCCTGTAGGTTGTGACACACAGCCCCCTGTAGGTAATGCCAGACAGCCCCCTGTAGGTAGTGGCACACAGCCCCCTGTAGGTAGTGGCACACAGCCCCCTGTAGGTAGTGGCACACAGCCCCCTGTAGGTAGTGGCACACAGCCCCCTGTAGGTAGTGGCACACAGCCCCCTGTAGGTAGTGGCACACAGCCCCCTGTAGGTAGTGGCACACAGCCCCCTGTAGGTAGTGGCACACAGCCCCCTGTAGGTAGTGGCACACAGCCCCCTGTAGGTAATGCCACACAGCCCTCTGTAGGTAATGCCACACAGCCCCCCCATAGGTAATGCCACACAGCCCCCTGCAGGTAGTTCTACACAGCACCCCACCCCCCCATAGATGGCACCTCCCCACCTGTCTGTAGATAGCACCACCGTTCCAGGAGAAGTCCCTGAATTCTATGTCCATATACAGACAGTGAAGTTAGGGACTTCTCCTGGAGCGGAGACACCGGCCACAGGGTCGGCGTATTCTTCTTCAGAAGTGCCTGACGTGTGTCCATATATGGAAAGTGAAGCCAGGGACTTCTCCTGGAGCGGAATCGCCGGCCACATCACCGGGGATACCTCTTCAGAAGTCTCTGACTTTACTTTGTCCATATATGGACACACGTCAGGCACTTCTGAAGCAGAATATAGGGCATGTCCCTGTTTCCCGAGCCGTCAAAAAATCGGTCGTGTGAATAGCCCCATTAGGGGTCTATTGTGCCTACTGCAGCCGTGTGACGGACGTTTTTTGAACGGCCGTCACATGGCCGGGAAATCCTGTCGTGTGCATAAGGGCTAAGTTTTATACCGTGTAAACTTAGGCAAGGCAGTCAGAAAATTCTGCAAATTTTTTTTTTTTTAAAGTGGTGCCCGCTGTATGATAAATTTGGTGAATCTAGCTAGACACATTTATTTTTCTTATATCACCTCTTGGTTGGCTTAGTTTAAGCCATGTTATGCGCCAAAACTTTGATGCGTGGTTTTGCATTTTAAGCTACATGCTTTTCTGCTAGATCACACCACCTTTCCCACTGAGCCACACAAGTGTGTTGAAAAAATGGGTCAAACAGTTAATAAATGTGACAGCATGCACAACAGAGTTCTGGCACATTTTGAATAGTAAATCTGCCCAATGTGCTATTAGAACACATTTATTTTTGTTTAAATTAGACATTTGGCACATTTGTTACTACTGCTGCAACATAAGGGTATGTTCACACGGCCAAATTACGGACGTAATTCGGGTGTTTTACGCCTGGAATTACGTCCGAAATTACGGCTTGAATGCGTTGACAAACATCTGCCCATTGAAAGCAATGGGCTGACGTTTGTCTGTTCACACGAGGCGTATATTTACGCGTCGCTGTCAAAAGACGGCGCGTAAATAGACGCCCGCGCCAAAGAAGTGTCCTGTCACTTCTTGGGACGTAATTGGAGCCGTTATTCATTGACTCCAATGAAAAGCAGCGCCAATTACGTCAGTAATGGACGCGGCGTTCAAGCGCCTTCACATGCCGTTACGGCTGAAATGACGGGGCTGTTTTCTCCTGAAAACAGTCCCGTAATTTCGGCCGTAACGGAGGTGCACGTGTGAACATACCCGAACAGTGAATAGACTACATACACTACAAAAGGAAAGCCGACAACACAATGGAACATTAATAAAACTGGATTTAAATAGTTGTCAGACACCCAGACACTGCCCAAAACCCGAATGGAACCTGTAATGATATAAAATTTTTCGGTCACCCACCGCCAGGTGTGATGACACAGAGGACACAGAGATGTTGAATCCCTAGCGTTTTAAAGTCACGGGAGGAGGTCAGCTATTATTTTACAGGTCACAGGGGTTTTTGAAGAATGTTCTCATCCCAGACAACCATTTAATTTTTTACATTTCTTTAGAGGTAACAAAATGCTTTAATATCCCAGCATGCAAATCAAGCAATAAGTATAAATTAACAGTAAAAACTGAAAAATGTGTGCCCGAATACCACTGCCAACTCAATGTTACTTGTTTCATTATATAAATATCACTCAAAACCTTTCACTGCTCCAGTGGACAAAAATCTATTTCACTTAAAGGACGAGTGTTGCGAAAAAAATTTTTTTTATATCAATTTGCTTTTAGTGTTTTATTAAAAAATGTTTGATTTATTTGTGTGTTTGTGTTTTACTTTTTTTTATTTTTTAACTTTTTCTTGTCTATGGGGGCTGCCATTTTTTTTTCCATCTCTGTATGTGTCGATTAACGACACATACAGACATGGAATACGGCACATACAGCCCCATAGTGAATGCAAACGGGGCCCGTTCCATCCACTATGCTGTACGCCATCTGTGTGGGAACGGCGCATGCGCCGCTCCCTCACAGTCCAAATTAAAGGTCTTCGGCTGAGCGACGTCCGGCGCCATTTTCTTGTGGACCGGAAAGCCGCGGCCGGACAGTAAGATTACTACTTCCGGTCCCGGCTTCTGGACTTGTGCACTTGGAGCGGAGGGAGCAGACGGAGCGGACAGAGCGGCGGCGGCAGGAGCAGGTAAGTTAGGTCTGTGTATGTATGTGTTTTAGTGTGTGATTACTACTGTATGTAAACCTACTACACTGTGTGTTAGCTCAAAAAATGGCGACACAGTGTAGGAGGTTTGACCGTTCAATCCCCTCCTTTCTCCCGGCACTAGCCAGGATAAAGGAGGGGGGATTCTGTAAGCTCACTAGAGCGAGTGTGTATTCTCAAATTTTGCAGCATAAAGCAATGTGGTTGCTTTACCACATGCCAATGCTGCAATTTTGGGAATTGCTCCATCTAGTGACCAGCACTGGGAAATGTTATAAATTAGAATCTAATTTATAATATTTCCTAACTCGTGAAAAAATTAAAACTTTGTTTAACTAAAAAAAATAATAATTTTCTAGCGACACATTCCCTTTAAGCTACACTTAAAAGTAAACTTACCACATGCTAAACATAAAATATGAAACTCATTTTAGAATAAAGATAACAATTATGAACATAGAGTAAAACGTTTTTTCCTGTCAATGATTTTATCTGGAGTTTTTCCCCCATTTTGCATTCTACTCTCATTTGAAGAAATGAGATCTGATAATAGAATGAAGTAAATATGGATAGATTTTACACCTCTGATGTCCTTCCCTGAGGCGAGTGTCAGAGTTATTATTTTTAGAGACATTTGGTATTCAAGAAGTTACAAAAACCAGAAGAAATAATAATCTGAACAGAATATAAGCCAACAACTCAGTTCAAAAACTAATCAGCAGCTAAAAACGAAAATTGGTCGTTTTCCCATGCTGGAATATGAGTAGTTTGTGATTTTACAGGGAAAATAAAAAAAGTTCAGAAAAAGTAACATATGATTTAAAACCCATTGACTGCCAAAAGTCAACAGAAACACAAATAGCAATGGAATGTAACTGATCTCCAAAAGAACAAAGATATCAAATGAGGTTACTAAAACAAACAAAAGAATTGACAAAAAATCTTAAAAATTGTATAATATTTATACCAAACAGTGGGTTAAAAATAATCATTGACATAAAAACTATTTAAAAGGTGTTGTCTCATCAGAGAAGCCATGTCCAGCCAAGCATTTCCCCTACAGCAGTCACTGCAGGGGAAATGTAGTATTACATGGCGGAATAGCTTGGGTCTGCCAGAACGGGTCCTGATCTATGATGTCATATGCCCCAATAGGACCTATGTACAGTGGTTGTCTTCATGAGACAACCCGTTTAAGGCTGTTCACACAACACTGTTTTTTTTACACAAAATATAAGTAATTTTTTGCGTGTATAGTAAACTTTATTAAAAGAAAAAAACATTATACAACTGTATGTCATACCCATTTGCACTGTAATCCTTGTTGTAAAGAAGACCACACAATCCATCACATACCCATTAGTGCAACACATCACATAGTTCTGACCGGGGCTGCGGAAGATGGGCATTGCCAGCCTATGGAAGTCAAGAAGTTCTGGCAGAGATCAAACCTGTGTTTTGAGGTGCTGGGCGGTAGGCCTAGAGCCCGATTGCTGGAAACACTACATGTGTACAAGCTAGACGGCCAAGGATTTATTTTGCTATACTATTGATGTGTTTTGTTTGTACTGCATGAGGCGATAATAAAACTGACTGAGGGGGGCATAGCCTGCATCCAGAGAGCACCAGCTGCTTGATCCAGCAGCTCTGTCTTGATCACCAGATAACTCCGCTCACACTGGCTTTACAAGAGAACATTTTTCTTGTTACATGCTTCGTCGGACTAACCTCATTATGGGACGAGTGAAAAAACATCAAGGTCCGGCCAAACGCTGCTAGCAGGAACTCGCCTCACTTATCCCCCACATCCTCGGACAGAGGACACAATGAAGCATGTTCTAGCCTCCCTACAGTCTTCCCTGCAAGGAGACATGCTGAGCATGGTACGAAACATACGCAAGTTATTTCAAATGGGGGAGAGAACCTCTAGGCTGGAGGAGAAAATGGTGGAACTTATTTTCCAAGCGCATTACGTAAAGAAGTGAGGTGGCTCGCATTGCTAACAAACATAATGACATGGAAGACAGGCA